>NC_080424.1:55174891-55474891 GCF_029873635.1 Malania oleifera | reverse complement strand
AATAATCAATCAAGTGTGAGAGTGTATTATCAATCTATCTTTGAAACAATATATAAGTATATATCAACCACAAATAAGGTTTCAAAGAATTCCAAAGATATAACCAAAATATCTCAAAATGATTTTCTCAAAGTTTAAACACGAGATATTTTCAAAGCATGCTTGTCAAAAAGTTTTCTACAAAGCACAACACAAACTTAAGAGTCAAGGGGGAAAGCTTTTGGGCTTAACTCTCAATAAAAAATCAACAAGCAATTTGTGAGTATGAGAGTTTGAGCAATAGTAGGACTTGTAGAATCACTTAGAATACTCTCACTCAAAAATATTTTGCAATAGGATGAGCAAGGGAAGAGTATATGACTTATTTGTGAGGAGAATGTTCTCAAAATTTCTGAGGAAATTTTTCTTAATCAAATTGCTAATTAGGGTATTAATCTTTGCAAATGAACACATATATATAGCTTCACCCAAAAAAATAACCATTGGGATACAAAGGGGATTATTAAATTTGTTTTAAACCAATTTAACCTTAATAACCCCATGTTACCGTAGTTAAAAATATAGCAACCGTAGAGTTTCGGTCGACTATATTTTAAGTTCAATCGACTATATTTATAAATTCGATCCATCGAACCACTTTTGAACTACAAAATATAGTCGGTTGAATCAGGGCAATTTTGGAACCCTTCGAGGATCGATCAACTGTATCTGAGTTTGGTCTGCTATTCATCTAGTTCAGTCAACTCAATCAAAAATGAACTTGGAAGTTTGGTTGACAAAACCGTTGGGTGAGTGACACAAGTGAGTTCGGTCGACTGAGGAAGACATGTTCAAAAAGATATAGTCGACCGAACCTAAGTCAACAAGTTGACTATTGGTCAGTTTGGTCGACCGAAACCTTTATAACGCATTGCATTCGGTCAACTGAAACTCATTTACAGTTAATATTTTTGTCCTGATTTTGAGTGTTGTTACATTCAGGGCCTAAAAACCTGGCGTCGATCGACCACTCTTTTCTATGGTCATTGATTTCCCTATGGTCATTTGAGCTTATAGTCCTACCATGTATGCCATGCATTAATTATTACAGACTAAGGATTATTACATACCCAAATAAAATATAACATAATACAATACAACTTGAAAGAAAAGTGAAAGAACTTCATGCTCTACTCTTTTGCTATAACATGGATTGCACCAAAATATATGCTCGTTTAAGTGCTTCTCAGCTTCCATTTTTCATCTGTCATCTGTACATAGAAAAGTAAACCTGTTCATATACTTAGCACACAGATGAGATACTGTGGTTTCTCATAATCAAAACAGGAGATGGACTCAAAATGTTAACAATTTGTCTTGGGAATTCTATATATAGCCCATTCTAAAGCTTAATTAGCAACTCGATTAGCTTAGAAATTCTCTGAAAAATATTTTGTGCTATTATTTCTTATACTCCCATATACACAAGCATATACTCATTCTCTTTCTCATATTTCTTTGCAAAATCGTCTTAGAAAAGAGCATTAAATTCATCTTCTTCATTTGCAAATTATTGCAACTTAAAGAATGTTTGACTACTTATCCGTGAGGGCATTATATATTTTATGAAAAAGCTTATACTCTTATTCATTTATTCAATTTTGAAAATCAATTTTTAGAGAGTAAGCTTGAGTTTTTCTCATACTATTTCATTGATGAATTTTCACGGGAGAACTCCTTACAGCTTGTGAATCTTTGCATATTTGTTGCAAGATTTGAAAGCTTATTTGGTGTTTATTGCAAAAAAAAAAAAATTTAAGCCAATCTCTAACATCTCCTATACTCCAAATTTGAAAAATACTTTTGGAGATACCATTTGAGCTTTAGATCTTTGATATATACTTAGTGAACATTATATATTTGAATTAAAGATCATCTTCATTAGCATCTCTCACAATATCTCATAACTACATTTTTGAGAGATATCATATCATCTCTATTGATCTTAAACTCCCATCATATAGGAGTGCATTAATTTTGCTTATTGAAGAAGCACTTTATTTGTAAACAAAATATTCATATCTTTGTATTCCCGGCGGGTGTTAGGGAGACTCTACCCTATAAGGAAAGTTTGTAAACAGTGTCGCTCCACCCGGTTAAGTGAGTATATAGTGAATCCTCAAGTGGGTTGACTTGAGGTGAGGACATAGGCACGATTTGCCAAACTTCGTAAAAATCGAGTGCTTTTATTTCCCTATACTCTTTACATTTCTATTAGTGTATTTTTATACATACTAGTTGATATCACTGCATCTGCTTCTTAAATACCGATTAGTGAGTGTTTGAGAAATATTGGAACTATTATACTTGTTTGAATTTTCTGGAAGTTCATATATCTATTGATTTGTGTTTGATTAGAGAAACCCTAGGTTGAGTAATACTGATTGAGATTTTAATGTGACCTAAAAATTTTAAAATATCCAATTCACCCCCCTCTTGGGATTACACCAAAAATGACAATTACCATACTATATTGAGCTTTATTTCATATCATTAAAGAGCTCATATAGAGCTTTAATTTGTACATCCTTGCTTATTTGAGAAGCATTCATATTTGTATAAAAATCTATTTCATATCTTTGTATTCTAGGCATGACCTAAAGAGGGAGACTCTGCCCTGTAAGGAGAACTAGTTTGGCTCCACCTAGTAAGTTAGCCAGGGAGACTCTGCCCTGTAAAGAGAACGGATTTGGCTCCACCCGAAAAGTGAACTAGGGAGACTCCGCCCTATAAGGAGAAACGGTTTGGCTTTGTTGGCCTAACAAGGCTTTCATATCTTGTTTTTATTGTAACAAATAAAGGATGGTTTAACTAATTCATGTTCAAGTGATGAGATTTCAGGAACTCTAAAATGAGAAGTTCAAAAAGATCAAGAAAGAATGACCAAAGATCACCAAGTGCTTAAAGTCATGCTACATTTACAAAGTGATCAAGTGGAAGCTCAAGGAGACTCAAGATAGTTAAAGCAAATGAAACTCAAAGAATGATCAAGCTTAAGGAAAAAGAAAGGATATTCATGAAGACATCAAAGAACAAAAGAGCTTTTAAGTTTTAAGAAGCTTTATGTAAGTACTTCAACTCTAAAAATCATTTTGGATAAAATGAAACTCATTAGGGGATAAAATGGACTTAGAGACCTTATTTTAAAAACCCTGAAAAAATATTTTTTAAATGTAAGAAAGCCAAGGGTTTTGAAAACAAAGAGAAAAATAGATTTTTTATCTATTCAGGCGACTTAGGAATAAACCTCAGGGGACTGAAGATTTTCCTAAAAGAATTCTAAAAAGGCAGTGTAGCCTCAGGCGACTGAAGTTGGACCTCAGGCACTTGACCCTATTTTCAACAAAAAAATAAAACAGTGCATTGAAGGCTCAGGCGGCTGAACCTTGACAACGATTATATTTTTAAAAAAAATTTTAATTTCAAATTTAAATTTCTTTTGCCCCAAACATTCTAAAAACTTGGGGAACACTCCAAGTAATCTTGGGCAGCACAAATAAGACCCTTTCTAAGCCTATAAATACATGGTCTATGAAATCAAATTATACCAAGAATTGAAAATCATCTCTCAAAGCTCTCTTGCTCTCAAAGCTTTCTTGCCTACTGCATTGTTTCTAATCAACTGAGATTATTCTAAGTTTTTGATTTCTTATTTGAGCTAAAATTATGACTTCTTGAATCTTACCAGGAGAAGAATACCGGTGAAATAATTCTTGAGCTTCATCCTTCATTCCTTTTGATATTTTGATTGAAGTATAATAGTGATTTCAAATTGTACTAACCAGCTCTATCTGAGAGCATTCTTTGTACACACATATTTGATCTTCTTCTTGTAGTTTTTGATGGTTCAAGGTTATATGGATTGTTGGACTAAGCGTGGGGTATCGCTTGGAGAGGGGGTTCTACCCTTAAGAAGGTTTGTAATAGTTTGTTCTGCCTGGAAAGGAATGATATAGTGGAAACCTTAGGTGGTATTGGCCTAAGGCGAGGACATAGGTTGGGGATAAGCCAAACCTCAAAAAAAATCTCAATCTCACTCTTAACCATTCTCTTTATTTTCTGCATATATAAATTGTGTGGTGTGTATTCAAAGTGCAAGAAGCCAAAACCGAGATTGAGAAGACTTTTGACTTAAGAAAGTACGTTGATCTTTTGCGAAAACCTTAAAGGGAGTACGTTGATCATTTGCAGAAATCTTAGTTGAAAGAAAGCAAACAAATTTCATTCACAATAGGGCTTGAATCAAATTCATTCACACAGTGCTACAACCAAACTCAACATTGAGTGTTTGGAATGAACAAAGTGTTGCAGCTTGTTTATTGTGTTGATTGGATTATTTGGTTGTTGTTTGCTTTTGTTGAGATTGAGTGTGGTTTGTGGATTGGTTAAATATCTAAGTATTATTGTGTGATTGCTAAAAAGGTTGCGAATTCATAAAAAGTTTATAAAGAAAATTTTAATAACCTAATTCACCCCCCCCCTCTTGGGATTAGACCTCAACTTTCAATTGGTATCAGATTCGTGTTATAAAAAATCTTAAAAAGAAGTTATATAAAGATCTAAATGGCACATATAGTAGTAGCTCCCTTTGGAGAGGGTCAATCCTCAACCAGGCCACCAATCTTCTGTGGACTCAATAATACATTTTGGAAACAATGAATGAGAATTTATCTTCAATACATGAATTAGAAAGCTTGGAAGGTTGTCACACATGGTGACTTAATTCCTACAAAACAAGTAGATGGAAAAGAAGTTCCTAAGGAAGAAAAAGACATGACTAAAATTGACAAAAAAAATGTTAAAAAGTCAATTTTTATTGCTATAAATGTCTTATATTATGCTCTTGATATAATTGAGTTTAATAGAGTCATGACTTGAAAAACAGAAAAGTAAATATGGGATAAACTTGAGGTAACCAATGAAGGTACCATTGATGTTAGGGACAAAAGAATTGATATGTTGACTAATGAATACGAAGCTTTTAGGATAAATCAGGACGAGTCCCTCACAAACATGTATACTAGGTTTACGCATGTCATAAACTCCTTAAACGCTTTAGGGAAAACTTATTCCACTTATGAGTGACACGTAAAATCCTTAGAGGACTTCCACCCGATTGGGAACCAAAAGCCACAACCATAATGGAAGGAAGAAATCTTAAAAACACCTCAATAGATGAACTTATAGGATCATTTCTCACTTATGAGATGGCTATGCAAGAAAGGAACCCTGAAAACAAAAATAAGAAATCTATAGCTCTTAAAGCATCTAAGAAAGCTCAAGTGAAGAAGATGATGATACAAGTGAATTAGATGATGAAAAACTTGCATTTATCTCTAAAAGACTTGGAGAATTATTTAAAAGAAACAAGAAGTTCACTAGAAAGTTTAGAGGTGAAAAAACTGAAAAATGAGAAACAAGTAAAAAGGAAAACAAGAATAAAAATGATCCTCCTACTTGTCATCATTGTAAAAAGGTTGGACATATTAAGCCTGACTATTCACGACTCAAGAAAGAAAAGAAGAAGAAGAATACCACAATGAAAACAACATGGGATGATACAAGCTCAAGCGAGTTGGAGAACGAATCAAGCGAACAATATATGACCAACATGTGCTTCATGCTGCACAATGCTAAGGTAAATTCTTACAACAGCTCAGCTAAAGAATCAAGTGATGAATCATGTAATGATTCTTATGAAAGTATGTCATCAGACAAAGAACTCCAAGCTAAATTATTTGCTCTCCATAGTAGATTTGTTAAAGTAACTAAAAGGAATATAGCTTTAAAAGAACAAAATGAAAATCTTTAAAATCAACTGGAAAGTTCTAAATTAGATGAAAAAGAAAAATATTCTCATATTGATGATCTAATGAAGAAAATTAACAATATGTCTCAAGAGTTAGTAAAACTACAAGTAAATGATGAAAGTAAGAAAGACCGAAAAATAAGCGAACTTAAAAAGAAAAATTGAAAATAAAGATAAAATCATTTACAACTGTACTAGAGGTAAAAAAAAATTTTGAAAATATGGTTGGTCAAGAAAGGATGATAAGTAATAAAGAAGGAATAGGCTACAATGGAATATAAAACAGAAAAGGGAAAAAATTATTTATGGGATATTTTGTAAAAGAAGCTAAATACTATGCAAGCACATCTTCTACAAATATACATGAAAATACCACTTGCTACTTGTGTAGAAATAAGGGACACATCAAGTTCAATTGTCCACTTAAAAAGAAAGATGTCAAAATCAAGAATGAATGGAAAGTAAACACCAAAACTTGGCTTGACTTAAAAAGAATTAAGAAGGTTTGGGTTCCAAAAGTAACATCCTGAATCCTTCCTTGTAGGTATGCTTTAGGACTACTCCATCAAAAGAAAAATGGTACTTGGACAGCAGGTGTTCAAGACACATGACGAGAGATAGAAGAAAGTTCACGTCCCTAGTTCAAAAAGATGGAGGATATGTGATCTTCGATGACAAGGACAAAGGTAAAATCATCAGTATAGGTAAAATTGGTAAAGAATTCTCCCATACTCTTTATGATGTTTTGTTAGTTGATGGACTAAAGCATAATCTTTTAAGTATAAGTCAACTTAGTGAGAAAAATCATAACAAAATGTTTAAGCAAGATAAGTGTATAGTTCAAAATCCTAGAAATCATGAAATTCTATTCACATCCTATAGAGTAAACAATGTATATTGTATAAACCTTGAAAACTAAGTCTCTCAAGATGTAACATGTTTGGCCGCCATAAATGAAGCTAGTTGGCTTTGGCATAGAAAGCTAGTACATGCAAGCATGGACCTATTATCAAACCTATTTGGAAAGAACTTAGTTAAAGGTTTACTAAACACAAAGTTCATTAAAGATAAAATTTGTGATGCTTGCCAACTTGGAAAACAACCCAAGACAAGTTTTAAAAAGAAGAAACATATATCAACAAGTAGACCCTTAGAACTTATACATTTGGATTTGTTTGGTCCTACTAGAACTCAAAGGTTAGGAGGTAAGCAATATGCCTTTGTAATAGTTGATGACTTTTCTAGATTTACTTGGGTATTGTTTTTAGCCTCCAAGGACAAGGCTTGTAATATGTTGATAAATCTATGCAAGAAACTTCCAAATGAAAAAGGATATAATGTTTCAAATATAAGAAGTGATCAAGGAAGAGAATTCAACAACGTAGATGTTGATAAATTTTGTAATGAACCTGGAATTAGTCATAATTTTTCAACACCTAGAACTCCACAGCAAAATGGAGTTGTTAAAAGAAAGAATAGAACACTTCAAGAAATGGAAAAAACAATGTTAAATGAACATAAATTGCCAAAATACTTTTGGGCTGAAGCTGTAAACACCGCATGCTATGTAATAAATAGAGTTTCTATTAGGTCAAATTTGAACTAAACTCCCTACGAACTTTGGAAAGGAAGAAAGTCCAACATCTCTTATTTTCATGTTTTTGGATGTAAATGCTATGTATTGAATGATAAAGATGACTTAGGCAAATTTAATGCAAAAGCTGATGAAGGGATATTCCTAGGATATTCATTAAGAAGTAAAGCCTATATGATATACAATAAAAGAACTCTTAATATCTTGGAATCAGTTCATGTAACCTTTGATGAAGAGAGTCCATTCAATAAACCAATAAAAATTGAAGAAGTAAAAGCTACTCAAAAACAAGATGAGTTTGTAGAAGCAAAAGAAGAAGAAAATGAAGAAAAACCAAATGATGCTATTGAAAATATTGAACTACCAAAAGAATGGAAATATATAAGAAATCACCCAAAAGATCAAATAATATGAGAACCATCAAGAGGAATAACTACAAGATCCTCTTTGAAAAATTTATGCAATCACTATGTCTTCTTATCTCAAGATGAACCAATGTATGTAGAAGAAGCTTTAAGTGATGATTCATGGATAACTGTCATCCAAGAAGAGTTGAATCAAGACAATAGTGCCCAAACCGGAAAATCATTCAATTATAGGAACTAAATGGGTATTTAGAAACAAAAAGGATGTAAATGGAATTGTAGTTAGAAATAAAGTTAGACTTGTAGCTAAAGGATATAACCAAGAAGAAGGGATAGACTATGATGAAACATTTGCTCCCATAGCTAGAATGGAAGCAATTAGGATGCTCTTAACTTATGCATCTCATAAAGAATTTAAATTATATCAAATGGATGTAAAAAGTGCATTTTTAAATGGTTATATTAATAAAGAAGTATGTGTATAACAACCACCGGGCTTTGAAGATATACAAAAACCTGAATATGCGTACAAACTAACTAAGGCCCTAGATGGTTTGAAATAAGCCCCTAGGGCTTGGTATGAAAGAATTAGTGGATTCCTACTAGATAAAGGGTTTTCTGGAGGTAAGGTTGATAGTACTTTGTTTATCAAATCTAAGAAAGGTGACATGCTCATAATCCAAATTTATATAGATGATATTATTTTTGGTGCAACAAATGATAACTATGTAAAGAATTTGCTAAATGTATGCAAGAAGAATTTGAAATGAGCATGATGGGTGAGTTGAACTACTTCCTAGGATTACAAATCAAACAAGCTAAAAATGGAGCCTTCATAAGTCAATCAAAATATATAAAAGATACGCTTAAGAAATTCGATATGGAAAGTAGTAAGCCTATAAGGATCCCCATTAGTACTTCAATAAGCCTCGATAAAGATGAAAAAGGGAAACCGGTAGATATGAAATACTATAAAGGTATGATAGAAAGTTTGCTATATTTAATAGCTAGTAGGCTGGATATAATGTTTAGTGTTTGCATGTGTGCACGTTTTCAATTAGCACCTAAAGAATCACATCAAATAGTTGTAAAAAGAATCCTAAGGTACTTGATAGGAACAATTGAATTAGGACTTTGGTATCCTAAGGAAACCATATTCAAAATGATTAGCTATTCGAATGCCGATTATGCAGGGTGTAAGATAGATAGAGAAAGTACAAATGGGACTTGTCACTTTCTAGGACGTTCTCTAGTGTCTTGATTTTCTAAGAAACAAAACTCCGTAGCCTTATCCACAACTGAAGCTGAGTATGTAGCAGTTGGGAGTTGTTGTGCACAAATCTTATACATGAAACAACAATTAAACGACTACAATTTAGAATACTCCACCATTCCAATTAAGGGTGATAGCATCAGTGTTATAAACATCTCTAAAAATCCTATATCACACGCAAAAACAAAACACATTGACATAAGACACCACTTTCTAAGAGATCATGTTCAAAAAGAAGATATCATACTTGAATTTATAAACACAAATGATCAATGGGTGGATATCTTTACAAAACCTCTCTCTGAAGAAAGATTTATATCCATTAGAAGAGAACTTGAGTTGTTACATAATAGAGAAGTGAGTTAGGAAGGTTTCAGGTTAAGAATAAAGAGAATTGTAGAAGTTTGAGGACTTCAGGCAACTAAACTTGAAAGTTCAGGGGCCTACACAGAGGCTCAAGAGCCTAAGCTTCAGACCTCAGGTGACTGAGGTGCTATAGCCTGTTGATATTCACCTTCAGAAAATCTTCAAGTTACTAAGCTTATTCTTCAAGCACTTAAAGTCACGGGTACTATATATATATATATATATATATATTAGCAAAAAAACCCTACTCTTTTAAGATTCCAGGCTCCTAAACCCTACTCCACCACTCACCCGAAGAACCCACTTCCAGTTTCCTTTGATTCTCACCTAAAAATTTCTTGAATCCAAGCCTCCCAAACACAATTCTACATCTTCTCTAGCTGATTCCTGGGTTTCTTTTGGCTGATTTCTTCCATCAAAAATCGAAGATGCCTCACACAAAGACAACAGCAAATTGGGGTTTTTCTTCTGGAAAAGATGACAGCAACATCGAACAATAGTTGGTCACTTCGCATTCAAAGCATAGATATCAAACCCATCTTCGTTCCATAGAACCAATCTTTGGTAAAGTTATTGACACACACTTCTTCGATTCTGACTTCCTGAAAATCCTACCTTTATTTCGGGATATCGGTTTGAAAACTTTTGTTGTTTATCAAGCCAAAGGCTTATTTCCCAACCTCAAAAAAATATTTTATGCGAATATGGTTCATGGAGAGAATGTTTTGACCACCAAAGTTAGGGGCTAGAAGATAGTTCTAACCCCTCAAACGTTAGCTCCTATTATCCATATTACTCCGGGTGAATTTGAATGCCCCGCCTTTGCCCAATCATGGATTCTCGAACAAGGCTTCACACCCAAATAATTTTTGCCACTTATTATGGTAAATGAACCTCTTTACTTTGGGCATCCTCCTATGTACAAACAACTAAATTTGAAAGCTCAGATACTTCACAAGATCATCACCAATAACATCCTACCACACGTCAGTTCGTATGATCATATTTCCCATGCCGATTGTTTTGTGTTGTGGTGCTTGCTGAAAGGGAAGAAACTTGCTTTATCTAGCCTAATTCATAAATGGATATGGGCTAAGTTGGAAGCAAATTGAGTCACTCTTCCGTATGGTTGTGCTTTTAATATTATCTTTTCTAATCTTAGTATTACCACTCCTTTAGAATTGTTCATCAAAAAGGACTCGGTACGAACTTTTTACTTCTACAACCCACAAATGGGCTATGAAAAACACGATTAGGGTTGGTTCTTAAAGGGAGGGAGACCACAAAAGCTAGCAGTTGTACCTCCTCCTTAGGATTAGCACCAAGGCCCTACAACTAAAACCCCTTCATGGTTCATACCTTTCTACATTGAGTTCACATCATTCAGTCGTGATATGCGTTCAGGTCTTCAGTCCCTTCAGGATAATTACTCTTCACCAGACCAGTGTCTTACGCGTCTTGAGCAAACTAGGGCTAGTTCATCTCGTCGTGACCCTATGGACACTAGCTCTATTCCTTGTAGTGATGATTCCTCGGATGCAGCAACTGAAGAAGGTAGTGAGGAAGGGGATGCAGAAGAAGAAGAGGTTGAGGATGATGTTAATAATGATGTTGATGAAGAAAATGATGATAATGTTGATGATTAGCTTAGCATTTTTTCATAACAGCCCTATGTTTTCATTTTTTCTTGTACTACTTTGCTTGCTTTTTGTGTTAATTTTGGTTTATAACCTTAAATTCTTATGACTTGTTGGACTTTGATGCCTCTATATATATATGCTTATGCTTCTTATGTTACAAATCTTTGTATTATTGGTTCTTATCTCTTTTTGATTGATGTCAAAGAGGGAGAGATATTCTAAAGAGCAAATATGAGAGTATGAAAATGTAAAAATAAAACATAAAAGCATATGACCTATAAATATAAAAGCATATGACTTATAGTATGGGGGAGAGAAAGCATATGACATATAGTATGAGTGAGAGAAAGTACAATGAGGATATAAACAACATAAAAATATGTTTTAGTGAATGACATGATGTTATAATTCATATGATTTTTGAACTTATATGAAATCAACACTTTGATATTCTTTAAAAGTATGCTTATTGTAAGAGTGAGTCTTTTTCAAGGCTTTCTCATTTTTGCTCCTTATTTGTCATTATCAAAAAGGGGGAGATTGTTGTCCTAACAAGGCTTTCACATCTTGTTCTGATGGTAACAAATAAAGGATGGTTTAACTAATTCTTGTTCAAGTGACGAGATTTCAGGAACTCTAAAATGACAAATTACAAAAGATAAAAAAAGAATGACCAAAGATATCCAAGTAGTTCAAGTCATACTACATTTACAAAGTGATCAAGTGGAAGCTCAAGGAGACTCAAGATAGTTAAAGCAAATGAAGATCAAAGAATGATCAAGCTCAAGGAAAATGAAAGGATATTCATGAAGACTTCAAAGAACAAAAGAGTTTTTAAGTTTTAAGAAGCTTCATGTAAGTACTTCAACTCTAAATATCATTTTGGATGAGATGAAGCTCTCTTGGCCTAACATGGCTTTCAAATCTCGTTTTGATGATAACAAATGAAGGATGATTTAACATGTGTTTCTAAAGTGATGATGTTTCAGGAATACTTAAAGACAAAGTTCAAAAGAAAGAATAGCAATGAAAGTTCACGATCACTAAGGACACAAAAGCCACATTCATATTTAAAGTAATCCAAAGGAAGCGCAAGCGCACCAAAATGAGTAAAGTTTGTGGATATCTAAAGCTGACTCAAAGCTCAAGTCAAAGGGGATTCAAAGAAAAAATACCATGGAAGACTTCAAGCATAGAGTGTTTTAAGGCATTAAGATAAATGATGTAAGAACTTCATATTGAAATATCACATGGAAATATGTTGAAGCTCTTTAGGGGTCATTATGGACTTAGAGACTTTACTTTACAAAAACCTGGATAAAGTTTTTATAATTCAAAGCAAGAGAACAAAGAGTTTTAGAAAACTAAAACTAAAAAAACTAGAATTTTAATAGCCTAGAGGATTGAAGTTTATCTTCAGAAGACTGGAGAATTTCCTCGGAAGATTGAAGATTAAATTCAGTCTACTGAAAAAATTCCTGACGAAATCTTGAAGAGGCAGTATAGCCTCAGAAGACTGAACCTTGACACCCCAATCGACTGACCCTATCTTCAGTTAATATTTCAGTGTTTTAAAGAACTTAAGAAGACTAAACTTGATACCTCAGTTTACCGAACACTATTAACGACTATAATTTTTAAATGTTTCAAAATTTACACTAAGGTTTCTTTGTGCACTAAATTTCATAAAAACTGGGGAAATACTCCAAGTAATATTGGGGAAGACAAAAATACTTTTATGAGCCTATAAATACATGCTTTTAGTAAATCAAACACACTAATAAATTGAAAATCTGTGCAAAAGCTTAAAGTTCTTTTACTCTTTTAAGGATCTCTCTTGCTCACTCTTTGCAAAAATGAATTGCTACGAAATTCTGAAGTGTTGGCCTAGTTCGGCTTACAAACTCTTGGTTTTGATGATAATAAAGTAAAAGTTATTTAATATATTTTCAAATGATATGATTACAGATAAAGATGAATTGCTCAAAATACATATACCCTGACATGAAAGCTTACAAGGATCAAGGAACACGGAGAGGTACATGAGAATACCAAAGATCTATAAATGAAAGCTTAAAAAGAAGTCTAAGAGATTAAAGAGCAGCATTGAAAGGACTCAAAGCCAAGAAAATGTCAAAACAACTTAGGCCAAAATCTTTGTAAGTACTTCTAAGTTTATTCAAATATGAAGTTTTCATTTTGAAGCTCATTAGGCAAAGAGACTTAGAGACCTTAATATAAAACATGTAACAAATATTTCAAAGTAAAACAAGTTCATATTTCATGATTAATTGAGCAAAGAAGAGAGAATTTAAAAATATGTTTAAAATGCAAAAAATGTCAATTAACAGATAACCGTCTGTTTATGGACAGATGACTAGCCAATTTGGTGTAGTTTAACTGAAGACAGAAGCCTGACAGATGACTGTCAAGGCTTTGACAGATGATTGCCAGTGCCAAGTGAGAAGTCTGTGAGTGTTCTTCCAGATGACTGTCCACCCTCTGTGTATATTGAGAAATTTGATTTGTTCATGGACAGACGACTGTCACCATATGGACAGACGACTGCCACCCTACTGAGTTGTATTATAACTACATTATTCTCGGGATAGACGACTTCCAATCAAGGGGCGGATGACTGTCACCTCTCTGCCTATGATTTATATAGTTATAACATATAGACAGATGACTGCCAGGACTTCACAGTTGTCTGGCTCATGGCATTTTTCAAATCTCCAACGAATAGAATTTTTGAAATTAAAATTATTGGAAGCTTAAATAATTTTAATATTTGGAAACAACTCTAAGTATTCTTGGGGAACAAGCAAGGAGCTTTTCTACCTCTATAAATACCCTGAAGGATCATTGTTTTAAATACCAAGAAATCAATTCAGCTCTCATTCTCTCTTAAAGCCTACTGAAATTCAAAAAATGTGCTATTGCTCTCATCTCTCACAAAATTCTCTGAAAGCTTTGCTGAGATTCTTACTGAGTTTGTGCATCAATTTGTTGATTCTTTCATCCATTGAAAGATACCTACAGTGATAAGTTTCTAAGAGCTTCATTCTAAAATTCATGTTCTGAATTTACTGAAGTACATAGTGTTTCAATTTGTACTAATCAGTTCTTTGAGGAGCAAGTTCTAGTACGCCTTGTTCTATATCTTTGTAACAGGTTAATTGAAGGTTCGAGTGCTGAATCGTTAGACCAAACAAGGGGATATTGTTTGGAGAAGGTGGGCTCTAGCCTTACCCAAGGAGTGTTTGTAATTGGTTTTGTTCCGCCTAGTAAAGGAACGGTAATAGTGAATCCTTTGGTGGTTTTGCCAAGGGCGAGGATGTAGGCTATGTTGAAGCTGAACCTCATAAAAACCCTGTGTTCTTCTTTCTCTATCTACTCTTTATTTATTTTTTTTGCAAAAGACATAATTTTTGTGGTTGTTTTAAAATCCAATTCAGAATGTTTGGTTGTTAAATAGACTCGAAGGTAATTCGTTTTGGATTGATCAGCATTGATTGCAGAAACCGAAAGGGACTACGTTGGTTGATCATCCTTGACCTATTAATCTGAAAGTTTATTTAAAAGTTGAACATTAGGAAGAAAAATAATTATGATAAAGGGCTTAAAACAAGTTCAGCAAATTTTCACATATATACAGTGTTATTGTTACAAAGATTGAGTGATTGATCTTGTTGTGTTGATTGTGATTATATTTAAGTTTCGATTGTTGTCACAACTCAAAAGGACGAAGACTAAAGGGAATAAAATTTTTAAAACCCAATTCATCCCCTCCCCCTCTTGGGAAGCTATTCCAATTTCAATTCGTATTAGAGCCAGGTTATAGTAACTCCTAAAAAAAAAACTATAAAAATATCAAATGGCAAATATAGGAGTTGCACCCTTCGGTGAAGGCCAATCCTCATCCTGTCCACCAATATTTGTGGACATAATTATACGTTTTGGAAAAAGAGAATGCAAACCTATCTCCAACACATGGATTGGAAAGCATGGGAAGTAGTTATGGATGGAGATCTCATTCCCACTAAAATAGTAGATGAAAAAAAAATTCCAAAAGAGAAAAACGATATAACCGATTCAGATTATAAAATGCTTTAAATCAATTCAAGCGCTATAAATGCTTTATACTCTACCTTAGATGCTAACGATTTTAATAGGGTCAGGGCATGAAAGAAATATGGGACAAATTAGAAGTGACATATGAAGGAACTATAGATGTTAAGGACAATAGAATAGTTATGTTAACATGCGAATATGAAGCATTCAAGATGAATTCAGATGAAACAATATCAAGCATGTACACCAAATTTACCCACATAATCAATTCCTTAAGTGTCTTAGGAAAAACCTATACTACCTATGAAATGATTAGAAAAATTCTAAGAGGCCTTCCCTCTACATGGGAACCAAATGCTACAGCTATCACAGAAGGTAGAAACCTCAAGAACATCTCTTTAGATGAACTCATTGGTTCACTACTCACATATGAGATGGCTCTAAAGGAAAGGAATCCTCAACCCAAACATAAAATATCCATTGCATTAAAAGCCTTTAATAACAGCTCAAGTGAAGAGGAAAGTGAATCAAGCGACTTAGATCAAGATGAATTAGCATTCATCACTAAGAGACTAGGCAAGTTTTATAGGAAAAATAAAAGGTTTCCTAGAAAATTTAACAAAAAGAAATCTGAAAAAGGAGAGATAAGTAGAAAAGAAAATAAAGGTAATAATGAACCTCCAATATGCTATCACTGCAAGAAACTAGGGCATATCAAGTCGGACTGCTCGTTGCTTAAGAAAAACAACAAGAAAAAGAAGGAAGCTATGAAAGCTACATGGGATGATTCAAGCTCCAGTGAGACAGAAAATGAATCAAGCGGACAAGAGATGGCAAACATATGTTTCATGGCTAATGATGAAGAGGTAAACTCCTGCTATTCCTCTACAAAATGTTACAATGAGTAGTGTAATGAGTTATGCGACAACATGCCTTCCTATAAGGAATTGCAAGCTGAGTTGTTTTCTTTACATCAAAGATTCATAAAAATTTCTAAGAGAAATATAACTCTGAAAGACCAAAATAAAGAATTAATGAAGCAACTTGAATCCTTCAAAACTATTGAAGAGGAAAAGGATTCTTGTATTAAAAAGTTAGATGAGGAAGTAAAAGAAATAACTCAAAAGCTAGGCAAAACTCATGTAGATGATTTGAATAAAAAGAATTTAGAGATAAATGAACTTAAGAAATCAGTAAAGGATAACGAGAAAATTATATATAACTTTACCAAAGGAAAAGATAAATTTGAAAAAATGATTGGACAGCAAAGACTACATGGAAATAAAGAATGGATAGGTTATAATGGAAAAACAAACAAAAGGAGTAAAAGATTATACATGGGATACTTTGTCAAAGAAGTCAAACACTATGCTAGTACTTCTTCAAACAACAAACATAACACCCCACTTGCTACATGTGCAAGGCCAAAGGTCATGTAATGTTCAACTGCCCTCTAAAAAGAAAGTATGTCAAAGTTCAAGGAGAATGGAAAGTCAATAATAGAACTAAAAACAACACAAAGAAAGTTAAAAGAATTTGGGTTCCAAAGACTAACAAAATGAATCCCTCATTGTAGGTATGCTTTAGGACTTCACCGTCAACGGATAAATGGTACTTGGACATCGGATGCTCAAGGCACATGACCGGTGATAGACTAAGTTCACTACTTTGAAACACAAGGGTGGGGGATACGTCACCTTCGGCGACAATGCCAAAGGTAAAATTATTGGCATCGGGAAAATAGGTAAAGAACCTTCTCTTACCATTGGTAATGTATTATTGGTAGAAGGATTAAAACACAACCTTTTAAGCATAAGCCAATTAAGCGACAAAGTGTTTGAAATAACTTTTAAGAAAGAAAAATGTGTTATCCAAAATGAAATTAGGATAGCTTCCCAAGAGGGGGGTGAATTGGGAATTTAAAAACTTTCTTTTTAATCCCTTTTAAAAATACTTAACTTCTTTTATTATTTATCTAATTCTTTTACTTGTTTTTTTAATTTGTCAAACACACAATAACTTGGTTTCTTTTTTATATTCAACAACACAAGCACTTAAACAACTAAATCACAAATCAACCTTTCAATTAATCACACTATCCAAACTAACCAAACACAATTTGAAGGCAAACAACCAAACCAAAATTAAGATATACAGTAGTAAGAAATTAGGATGGTTGTTTGTTTATGTATGCCTTATAAATATGAATCAAGCCTTGTAGTTGAATGATATGCTTGTTAAAATAAATTTGCCTCTTTCATATGATTTACAACCACACATTCACACTCTTCCCAAAATTCAAAATTCAAATAAACTCTTAGTTAATTTTCTTTAGGTGTTTTAACCAAGTAACGTACTCCCGTATGGTTTCCGCAAAGTATGGTTTAACCAACGTACTCCCTTTCGGTTTCCGCAACCCAAATCAAAATTAAACTTTAAGTTTGTTTGATTTCCAAATAAACGTAGTGTATATGATTTCAAATTTAAACCATCCACGCAATATAAATATGCTGAAAATAAAGAGTAAGGGAAAGAGAGAGTGAGACACAGGATTTTACGAGGTTCGGCTTCAACACAGCCTACGTCCTCGCCTTTGGCAAAACCACCAAAGGATTCACTGAACCTATTCCTTTACCGGGTGGAACAATACCTTTATACACTCCTTCAGAAGGCTAGAGCAGCACCTCTCTAAGCGATAATCCCTTGCCTAGCCAACGATCCAGCAAACCTAGAATCGTCACAATCTACAAGAATATAATATAAATTCTGCGTACAAAAAATACTCCCAAAATTTAGAGCAGGTTGTACAAATTGAAATGTAAATTGTACTTCAAAAAAAACCAAAGCAAAATAGAATATATGAAGCTCTAAAGTTTTTAGAAGTCACCAATCGTTCGTTTAAAAGAGAAATGGAATTGCAACCCGGAACCGAACTTTGATTTTTTTCAATCTACCAAAGTTGTAGAATTCCTCTCCAGCAAAAGATGTGAGCAAAGAAGAGCTTCAGAAGAATTTAAGCACAAGATGAATTTCAAATTTTGTCTGATTTCTCTCTTTTCTTGTGTTTTCTAGTATTGTATTTTTTCATTACCCAAAGAGGTATTTATAGGCAATTTAAAAGATCAACTTCCACATCAAATTAGGTAAACTTTGAAAAAATATTTAATTTTGAATTTCAAAATTTTGAAAGATCAACATTCACATCAAATTAGGTAAACTTTGAAAAAACATTAAAATTGTTGACTAAATTTTAAAATTCAAAATTTTGAAAGATGTTGTCCATATCAAATTAGGTGAACTTTGAAAAAATATTAAATTGTTGATTAAATTTTAAAATTCAAAACTTTGAAAGATGTTGTCCATATCAAATTAGGTAAACTTTGAAAAAACATTAAATTGTTGATTAAATTTTGAAATTCAAAATTTTAAAAGAAGCTTCCCTTTGAGATTTAAAATTTGCTCCACGTGGCAGTCGTCTGCCATGACATGGCAGTCATCTGTCATAGTTAAAATTTAAACCCAAAATACTTTTATTGACATGGCAGTCATCTGTCATAATTAAAATTTAAACCCAAAATACTTTTATTAAACCCTTTAACTTGCCAGTCGTCTGTCCATAGACAGACAGTCATCTGTCAGGTGCACTGCTTATCAGAAATTCAATTTTTATTTTGAATACTTTCCTTCCTTTAAGACCTTTGTTACTTTAATTTCAAAAACATGTTTTAAGTTCTTTAAAACAAAGTGTTTCTTAGTTTCTTTTGTTTTTATAAGAGCTTCACATATCTAAATGACATTTGGTTTTGAAGTGCTTACAACAGTTCTTCTAATTATGGTCTTCTTAAATCCTTCAGCCTTTTGAGGTTCACTTTTGACTTTGAGTTTGCTTGCCCTTAAGCTTCTTCATTTGTTATTCATTGCCTTCAATATTCTGAGGCGCTTTCACTAGATTAACATTGAGCTTCAATTTATCAACCTTGAGAGTTCTTTTACCTAAAACGCATCACTTAACATTATATGTTAAAGTGCTCTTCATTTTGTTATCATCAAAACAGGATTGAAAAGTCCAGTTAAGTCAACACAAAATCCTAAGAAAAATAAAACCTTATTTATAGCTCATAGGATAAACAATGTTTATTGTATAAACCTTGAGAATCTAGTGAATCAAAACGTAACTTATTTGGAAGCAATGAATGAAATAAGTTGGCTATGGCATAGGAAACTAGGAAATGCTAGCATGGATCTTATATCCAAATTATCTAAGGAAAATCTTGTAAAAGAACTACCAAATACTAAATTCATAAAAGACAAGATGTGTGATGCATGCCCAAAAGGAAAGCAAGTTAAAACAAGTTTCAAAAAGAAAAAATACATATCTACTAAAAGACCCCTAGAACTACTGCACCTAGACTTATTTTTTCCAACTAGAACCTTCAGCCTAGGAGGTAAACAATATGCTTTTGTAATAGTAGATGATTATTCAAGATTCACTTGGGTATTATTCTTAGCAAACAAAGATGAAGCTTGTGACATGCTAATCACATTATGTAAGGAATTACAAAATGAAAAGGGCTATAATATAACAAACTTTAGAAGTGATCAAGGTAAGGAGTTTAAAAACAAAAATGTTGAAAAATTCTATAATGAATATGGAATAAACCATAATTTTTCAGCACCTAGGACTCCACAACAAAATGGAGTTGTTGAAAGAAAAACTAGAACCTTCCAAGAAATGGCAAGAACTATGTTAAACGAAAATAGTCTACCAAAATATATTTGGGCAGAAGCTGTGAATACAGCTTGTTACATCATAAATAGAGTATCTATAAGATCTAGTATAGACAAAACACCATATGAATTATGGAAAGGAAGAAAACCCAATATTTCCTACTTTCATGTATTCAAATGCAAATGATTTATCCTTAATACTAAAGATGATTTGGGAAAATTCAATGCAAAATCTGATGAAGGAACTTTCTTAGGTTACTCACAAATAGTAAAGCTTATAGGGTTTACAATAAAAGAACTCTTACAATTATTGAATCAATACACATAATGTTTGATGAATCAAATGATCATGTCAACATAATTAAGATTGATGAAAAAGAAGATATTTCACAAGAAGAAGAAGATATTGAAATAAAAAAAGAAACCAATAATGAAACTTGTGAGAAAACACCATTGAAAATATAAAACTACCTAAAGAATGGAGATATGCTAAAAGTCACCCAAAGACCAAATTCTTGGAGAACCATCAAAAGAAATAACCACTAGAGCCTCATTAAAAAACATTTGCAACCATTATGCTTTCTTGTCTCAAGAGGAACCCAAGAATATAGAAGAAGCCTTAAAATATGATTCTTGGATTATAGCTATGTAGGAAGAACTAACTCAATTTGAAAGAAGTCAAGTATGGGAACTTATACCTAAACCCAAAGATAAGTCAATCATAGGAACTAAATGGGTGTTTAGAAATAAAAAGGATGAAATTGGGGTAGTTGGAAGAAATAAAGTTAGGCTTGTAGCACAAGGTTACAATCAAGAAAAAGGCATTGATTATGAAGAAACCTTTGCTCATGTAGCACTGATGGAAGCAATAAGGATGCTTCTTGCCTATGCAGCCTATAAAGACTACAAAATATACCAAATGGATGTAAAAAGTGCCTTCCTAAATAGATATATTAATAAAGAAGTTTACGTTAAACAACCTCCAGGTTTTGAATACTCTAAAAATCCAAATCATGTATTCATGCTAACTAAAGCCTTATATGGATTGAAACATGCTCCTAGAGCTTAGTACGATAAACTAAGCAAATTCCTACTCCAAAACAATTTTTCAAGAAGAAATATAGATAGCACTTTATTTATAAAAACTAAAGATATGATATGCTTATAGTACAAATTTATGTTGATGATATTACATTTGGAGCAACTCATAAAGACTTGTGTAATGAATTTGCTACAACTATGCAAAGAGAGTTTGAAATGAGCATGATGGGAGAGTTAAATTACTTTCTAGGAATACAAATCAAACAAGCTAAAAATGGAACTTTCATAAATCAAGCTAAGTATACTAAAGACATGGTAAATAAGTTTGATATGGAAGAAAGTAAACCTATAGAAACTCCCATGAGCACCTCAACTAGTTTAGATAAGGATGAAAAAGGGAAACAAGTAGATACCAAGCATTACCGAGGCATGATAGGAAGCTTACTTTACTTAACAGCAAGTAGACCAGATATCATGTTCAATGTGTGTATGTGTGCTAGGTTCCAATCGGCTCCTAAGGAATCACATCAAATAGCAGTGAAACGAATCCTTAGATATTTGCTAGGCACACTAGATTTAGGATTATGGTATCCAAAAGGAACTAATTTCGAAATGATAAGTTATTCAGATGCAGATTATGCGGGATGCAAAATAGATAGAAAAAGCACTAGTGGGACTTGTCACTTCTTAGGACACTCACTAGTTTTTTGGCTTTCAAAGAAACAAAATTTCATAGCATTATCTACAGCTAAAGCACAATACATAGCAGCTATAAGCTGTTGTGCTCAAACTTTATACATGAAACAACAATTAAGGGACTTCAAAATTCAATACCAAACAATCCCCATAAAGTGTGAAAATACAAGCGCGATAAATATTTCAAAGAATCCGGTATCACATTCAAGAACTAAACATATTGATATATGTCTTCATTTCCTAAGAGACAATATAGACAAGAAAAAAATAGTACTTGAATTTGTTAATACTCATGATCAATTAGTTGATATATTTACCAAACCATTAGCTGAGGATCAATTTGTATTTATTCGACAAGAATTAGTCATGTTACATATAAGAGAAGTTAACTAAAAGAGAAGAAGAATAGTTGGTCAGGGCAGACGACTGCCAGAGAGTTGGCAGGCGACTGGCAGACGACTGGAAGGCTACTGTTTGTGTAAAAGATAGTGGATAGACGACTGTCAACTTAGTGACAGACGATTGTCTCATGGCAAGTCATGTTTATTTCACATAAAAAAACTATTTTAAAACCCCCCCAGACATTTGTCCATTCATTGACCCATCTCTAAATCAACTCCTCTTCATTCTCTTCAAAGTACTTTCTCTCCTAAACTCCTCCCAACAACCATCCATCATAACCCTAATCCATTCACACCTAAGGTTTCCTAAAAATCCAGCTTCATCAGAATGGTTCGTACCAAAACAGTTGGGAAAAAGGACAAAGCTTCCTCGTCTTCTTCAAAGCCTACAAACAATGATGACATAGAGAAATGGCTGGTTTCCTCACATGTGAAAACATTATATCAAAATTGCATTTCGGCAATCGATCCAATGTTCTGCAAGGTACTATATGTCACTTTCTTTGAAGAAAATTTTAGTAAAATTCTCAAAATGTTCAAAACTATAGGATAGGATAAGTTCATTCTTCACCAAGTTAAGGGGTATTACCCAGATCAGATTAAGATTTTTTATTCAAACTTGGTAAAGAAAGAAGTTGGAATTGCTACTGAAATTTATGGCCAAAAGATAACTCTTACCCCACACTCTTTACAGAAAATTCTTCGCATCAAGCATGGAAATTTTGAGTGTACTCCAGTTGAAAAACAATGGACTATGGAACAAGGTTTTTCACCACAAGAACTTCTACCTTTTATGATGAATGATGCACCTGTTTATTTTGGACGTCCTCCACCACATAAACAGCTCAATCTTCAAGCACAAATCCTACATAAGATTATTGCGTACAATATAATTTCGAGGTCTGGATCCTTTGATCATGTGTCATTCTTCGATTATTTCATAATGTGGTGCTTGCTAAAAGGGATGAAATTAGACTTATCCAGCATTATACTGAAATGGATGATTATGAAGCTTGAATCTCCTAGAATTGGGCTTCCGTATGGCAGCATTCTTTCCTTGATCTTTGCTCTTTTTCAAGTCCTCTCTCCATCTTCAAAAATAGTGAAGCGAACCCATTACCATGTTTTCAAATCTACTATACTGAAACGAATGGGTTACAAAAAGTATACCGACAGATGGATGTTTAGGGGCAATAGACTGGCAAGACCTGCACAAGAAGAAAGGAATTCAGATCCTCAAAAAGCTTATATGCCACCTTGGTTTGTTCCATTTTATCAGAATTATACCAGTTTTAGTTCTGAAATCCAGGAAAATTTTGCTTCTCTTCAGGATAAGATCTCAACCATTGATGACAAATATACCTTGTTAGATAATTGCATTACTAAAATAAAGCATCATGTCACTAAAGATGCCACTGATTCAGATAACAAGGGTAATGAACAAACTGATGAGGAAGAAGCTGGAAATGAAGAAGGAGAAGAAGAAGAAGGCTCACAGCAATTCAAAGGCAAAGGCATTGTCGTAGATAGTGACACTGATTCTGAAACATAGACTTTTGATGTTGTTTTTGTATGCTCCACATACTTCGTTTGTGGTTGTATTTTGCCTTTTTGTTGATGACAAAAGGGGGAGTATGGTGTATGAGCAAAGTCTATGGTATGAACTTATGTATGTATTTGTTTATGTATTTCTTGTGGTGCTTATGTAATTTCTGTTTTGAAATTTGAACAGGTATGAACTTATGTATGGTATGAACTTATGTATGTATTTGTTTATGTATTTCTTGTGGTGCTTATGTAATTTCTGTTCTGAAATTTGAACAGGTATGAACTTATGTATGGTATGAACTTATGTATGTATTTGTTTATGTATTTCCTGTGGTTCTTATGTAATTTCTATTCTGAAATTTGAACATGTGTTTGTATTTCGAGATCTATGAAGGGAAATATATAGCCTTAATCTCAGAACTTATCTTCTGAACTTATGCCTTATTGTGTCTTAATAAGATTATTTTAAACCTATGCTTATTGATAGGGGGAGCATTAAGTTTAATTTTTATATCTTTGTGAAATTAGGAATAACTTCCCAATAGGGGGGGTGAATTGGCTTTTAAAAAATTTCTTTTAATTCCTTTTTAAAATTCTTAAACTTATTTTATTTCTTTTAACCAATTCGTGACTTGTTTGTTTAATTTGTTAAGCACTCAAGAACTTAGTTTCTTTATTTAATCCTTAACCATACAAACATCCAATCATTCAACCAAACCAATTAACAGTAATTAGAAAGCAAACAACCAAGCCAATACACAACACTTATGTAATATAAAAACTCAAAATGGTTGTTTGTTGATACTAGCCAAATTTGAACCAAGCCCTGTAGTGAATGAGAATTTATGCTTGCTGATGTAAAGTCCTATATAAATGAATCCAATTACTCTTTCCAATTATTTAGAACTCAAATAAACTCTTGGTAAATTTATCTTTGGGATATTAACCAAGTAACGTACTCCCGTATGGTTTCCGCAAGATATGGTGTAACCAACATGCTCCCTTTCGGTTTCCGCAACCCAAATCAAAATTGGACTTTAAATTACTTGATTTCCAAATATACTTAGTATGTATAATTTAGATATTTAAAACATCCACGCAGTTCTATATGAACTGAAAATAAAGAATAGGGAAAGAGAGAGTGAGACGAGGATTTTTACGAGGTTTGGCTTCAACACAGCCTACGTCCTCGCTTTTGGCAAAACCACCAAAGGATTCACTAAACCTGTTCCATTTATGGGTTGATCAAACCTTTACAACACTCCTTGGTTAAGGCTAGAGCCCGCCTTCTCCAAACGATATCCCCTCGTCCGGTTTCTCCTTACATAGGCTAGAGCCCGCCTCTCTAAACAATATCCCCTTGCTTAACCAACAATCCAAACAAACCTTGGAATCATCAATCTACAAGATACAAATCAAATATTTGTGTACAAGAACTTGCTCACACAAAGAGCTAATTAGTACAACAATTTAGAAACTAATATACTTTAAAGTAAATAACAGTATGGAATATAACTTGAAGCTCAATGAAGTATATCACCAATTAATTCTTTCAATGATTGAAAGATTGAGAATTTGTAGCACAATATTGGTGGAAGAAGATCAGCAAAAACTCAGTTGAATTCGTGCACAATATGTGAGCTTGAGAGCAAGAGAGAGCCTTGAGAGTTTGAGAGACTTTTGAGAGAGATGCTGAATTTTGCTGAAATTTAATTCTTGGTGTGTGATTCAATAATATTTGAGGCTTATTTATAGACTTTAAAAGGTAAGTAACTTGGTCCCCAAATGTGTTGAAATATCCCCCAAGTTTCCATAAATTTTGAGCCACAAACAACCCCATTTAAAAATTTGACCATTATGAGAAAAAACAAAACAGCCGCGTGGCAGTCGCCAACCCCAATCCTCTAGTCATCTACCATGTTATTTTTAAAGGAACAGTAGGGGAAGTAGTCTAGCAGTTGCCTACCAGAACGAAGTCAGTCGCCTGGCATGCACACATGCTGCTGTCAACTTTAAGCACCCTTTTGTTTTTAAGTAATAAATTTTTCTATATGACTCCTAATTTGATTATCTTGGTGTCAAATGAAATCTAAGAGAAAATCCTAAAACTTTCATGTTGAACACTTTTTAAAATAAATAGTTTTTAATAGAGAAAAATACACCTCAATACAGATGTAGAAAAATTAACAGCATTTTGAAAATCCTCTTTTTGGTGCTTTTCATTCTAAAAATGATTCTAACCTTTTTGAAACAGTTTTTGACCTTATAAAAATACTTTCCAAGTATGTTCAAAGGTATTTAGGTCCAATACATTAACCTAAGAGTTTCATGTATCCATATTGAAATTATTTGAAGTACTTACATGAAATTTCCTAGACTCTTTCAAATTTTCAATCCTTGAATTCCTTGAGGTCTTTATGCTTGCTTCATCCTTCTTTGAGCTTTCCATGTTGATCACTCGGGCTTTTATTCTTGAAGCTTTTTATTTAATATCAATGCTCTCATGATCTTCAGGCTTTAAACTTTAAATCCATTTTTGAATCCATGCTTTAAGCTTCATATTGAATTTATTCTTTGAAGTACAAGCTTTCATCAATTCTTTAACGCTCTATCCTTGAGTCTAGAAAATATATCACTTAAACAAAACATGTTAAGTTCTGCTTGTTTGTTAGCATCAAAATAAAATGCTAACCCTTGTAAGGCCAACACTTTGCATGTTCTTTGTCATCATCAGAAAAGGGGAGATTTTTGGCCTAGTTAGGCTTACAAACTCTTGGTTTTGATAATAACAAAGTAAAAGGTATTTAATATATTTTCAAGGCATATGATTACAGGTAAAGATGAATTGCTCAAAGTACATATACCCAGACATGAAATCTTACAAGGATCAAGGAACAAGGAGAGGTACATGAGAATACCAAAAATCTATAAATGAAAGCTCAAAAAGAAGTCTAAGAGATTGAAGAGCAGCATTGAAAGGACTCAAAGCCAAGAAAATTTCAAAACAGCTTAGGTCAAAATCTTTATAAGTACTTCTAAGTTTATTCAAATATGAAGTTTTCATTTTGAAGCTCATTAGGCAAAGAGACTTAGAGACCTTAATATAAAACTTAGAACAAATATTTCAAAGTCAAACAAGTTCATATTCCAAGATTAATTGAGCAAAGAAGAAAGAATTTAAAAATATGTTTGAAATGCAAAAATGTTAGTTGGCAGACAGTTGTCGGTTTATGAACAAACGACTGGCCAATTTGGTGTAGTTTAACTGAAGATAGAAGTCTGATAGACAACTGTCAAGGTTTTGACAGACGACTACCAGTGCCAAGTGAGAAGTTTGTGAGTGTTCTACCAGACGACTGTCCACCCTCTGTGTATACTGAGAAATTTGATTTGTTCATGGACAGACAACTGTCACCATATGGACAGATGACTGCCACCTTACTGAGTTGTATTATAACTACATTATTCTGGTGATAGATGACTGCCAATCAAGGGATGGATGACTGCCACCTCTCAGCCTATGATTTTTATAGTTATATTATATGGACAGACGACTGCTAGGACTTCACAGTCGTCTGACTCATGGCATTTTTCAAATCTCCAACGGATATAATTTTTGAAATTAAAATTATTGGAAGCTTAAATAATTTTAATATTTGGAAACAACTCTAAGTATTCTTGGGGAACAAGCAAGGAGCTTTTCTACCTCTATAAATACCCTCAAGGATCATTGTTTTAAATACCAAGAAATCAATTCAGCTCTAATTCTCTCTTAAAGCCTACCGAAATTCAGAAAGTGTGCTATTGCTCTCATCTCTCACGAAATTCTTTGAAAGCTTTGCTGAGATTCTTACTGAGTTTGTGCATCAAGTTGTTGATTATTTCATCCATTAAAAGATACCTATGGTGATAAGTTTCTAAGAGCTTCATTCTGAAATTCATGTTTTGAATTTACTGAAGTACATAGTGTTTCAATTTGTACAAATCAGCTCTTTGAGGAGCAAGTTCTTGTACGCCTTGTTCTATATCTTTGTAACAGGTTAATTGACGGTTCGAATGCTGAATTGTTGGACCAAACAAGGGGACATTGTTTGGAAAAGGAGGGCTCTAGCCTTGCCGAATGAGTGTTTGTAATTGGTTTTGTTCCGCCTAGTAAAGGAACGGTAATAGTGAATCCTTTGGTGGTTTTGCCAAGGGCGAGGATGTAGGCTGTGTTGAAGTCAAGCCTCATAAAAACCCTGTGTTCTTCTTTCTCTACTCTACTCTTTATTTATTTTTATTTTTTTGCAAAAGATATAATCTATGTAGTTGCTTTAAAATTCAATTCTGAATGTTTGGTTGTTAAATAGACAGGAAGGTAATTCGTTTTGGATTGATCAGCATTGATTGCGGAAACCGAAAGGGCTTAAAATAAGTTCAGCAAATTTTCACATATATAGGGGGTTATTGTTACAAATATTGAGTGATTGATCTTCTTGTGTTGATCGTGATTGTATTTAAGTAATGATTGTTGTCACAACTCAAAAAAACTAAGACTAAAGGGAATAAAATTTTTAAAACCCAATTCAGCCCCCCCCCCCCTCTTGGGAAGCTATTCCAATTTCATGAAGTGCTGAAACATCCTTCTCTGAGTTCTAGACTACTGAATCACCGATTCTCATATAGATAAAGAATTTGGTGAAATCACTCTTGAGCTTCAATCTATTTCCTTTGATATTTGATATTGAAGTATATATTGCTTTTAATTGTACTAATCTACTCTTTTGAGAGTGTCTTTGTACACAAGAATTATTTCTTATCTCTTGTAGTCATTAACGATTCAAGGATTGTTTGGATTGTTGGACGAAGGGTGGGGTATCACATAGAGAGGGACTCCCTAATGTTAAGGAGGGATTTGTAAAGGTTTGCTCTGCCTGAAAAGGAGTGCCATAGTGGAATCCTTAGGTGGTATTGGCCTAAGGTGAGGATGTAGGCTGGGGATAAGTTGAACCTCGTAAAAATCTCGGTCTCACTCTTACCATTCTCTTTACTTTTAGATTTTATGAATATTGTGTGGTGTGTATGCGCAGGTTGCTTAAATCAAAAGGCCAAGGTTAAGAAGACTCTTAACTTAAGAAAGTACGTTTGATTAAACTTTTGCGGAAACCCAAAAGGGAGTACATTGTTTAATCGTTTGTAGAAATCTTAGTTAAGAGAGTGCAAAAAATTTCATTCACTATAGGGCTTGAAACAAACATATATACACAGGGCTACACACAAATACCTTGAGTTCTTGCAAAAGCTGAAAATTACCAAAGAGTTGCATATCATATCTTGATTTGGTTTTTTTTTTTTTTTTTGTTAATTGGTTTAGTTTTTGTTTTATTATTTGATTGATTGAATATTGGTTTATGGATTGTTTATTCAATTAAGTTTTTGTTGTGTGATTACTAAATTAATAAGAGGTTAAGATTCTTAAAAGGAATTAAAATAAAATTTTAATAACCCAATTCACCCCCCCCCCTTCTTGGGCTTACACCTTAGCTTTCAATTGGTATCAGAGTCATGTTATAAAAAATCTTAAAAAGTAGTTATATAAAGATGTACATGGCACATATAGGAGTAGCTCCCTTTGGAGAGGGTCAATCCTTAACTAGGCCACCTATTTTTTGCGGATTTAATTATACTTTTTGGAAACAACAAATGAGGATTTATCTTCAAACCATGGATTGGAAAGCTTGGAATGTTGTCACAAATGGTGACTTAATTTCTACCAAACTAGTAGATGGAAAAGAGGTTCCAAAGGAAGAAAAAGATATGACTGAAATCAATCAAAAAATGCTGCAAGTTAACTATAGTGCTATAAACGCCTTATATTGTGCACTTGACATTAATGAATTCAATAGAGTCATGGCTTGTAAAATGGCAAAGGAAATTTGGGATAAACTTGAAGTAACCTACGAAGATACCGTAGATGTTAGAGACAATAGAATCGATAATACGAAACATTTAGGATGAATCCTAATGAAACCATCATAAACATATACACTAGGTTTACACACATAATAAACTCATTAAACGCTTTGGGGAAAACATGTTCCACCTAAGAGATGATACGCAAAATCCTTAGAGGACTTCCACACTTTTGGGAACCAAAAGCCACAACCATAACAGAAGGTAGAAATCTCAAGACCACCTCACTTGATAAACTCATAGGATCCCTTCTCACATATGATATGGCTATGAATAAAAGAAGTCGTAAATCTAAAGCTTATGAATCCATTGCTTTTAAAGTATCAAATGAAAACTCTAGTGATGAAGATGAAAAAGAGATAGATGAAAATCAAATAGCCTTCATATCCAAGAAACTTACAAAAATTATTAGAAGGGAGAATAAATTTACAAGAAAAATTCAGATTTCAAAATCAAATGAAGAAGAAGAAAAGGAAATAAGTAAAAAGAAAACAAAGGCTGAACCTCCAACATGCTATAATTGTAAGAAATTTGGACACATAAAACCAGATTATCTACAACTTAAGAAAAATTCTAAGAAAAAGAAAAAGGTAATGAATGCCACTACATGGGATAATATTAGTACAAGTAGTTCAGAAATTGAATCAAGTGAACAAGAGTTTGCTTACTATATGGCATGGCACGATGATGAAGGATGAAACTCCTCATCCAAATCATTTAATGATTATAGTGATGATTCATCAAATGAATCCAATGATGAGAGTATGTCATCTTATAAAGAACTACGAAGTGGACTATTCAAAGTTCATAAGATTCTAGTTAAAATGACTAAAAGATACACGTCACTGAGGATCAAACTAAAATAATCTACAATTTTACTAGAGGAAATGAGAACTTTGATAAAATGATTGGCGCACAAAGAATGTCCTTGAATAAAGAAGGCATAGGGTTCAATGGATTTGAAAATATAAGGAAAAAGAACCTCTATATGGGGTACTTTATGAAAGCCTCCAAAGACTATGCTAGCACCTCCTCTAATGCTTATACTCACACTACATGTTTTCTACGTAAGAAGAAAGGACACATTAAGTTTGGATGTCCATTAGAGAGGAAAGATGTGAAAATTAGACAAGTTTGGAGAATAAAAGAATCAACTTCTTGTAAACCATCCAGACCCAAGAAATATGGGTGCCTAGACAAAATGGACTCCAAAAATATTAGGATGTTTTAATAAGGAAACCACTTAATCCAATTTAAAGAACATTGAACTAGTTGAAATGAAGAAAAATAAAAGAAGAGCTTATGAGATATATCAAATAAATACAAAATGTCAATATTGGTCAAACATCAATAAGACTTGGAGTGTTTGAAGCTTATCTTCAAAGATCAAGGAAGTTATATGCCTCAAAAGCCAATTTGAAAATACAATTGAAGCTTGATAATGTGATAAATCAAAAGAAGGAATAGATCAGGTTCAAAAAGTAGACACCCTACTTGAATTTATAAACACAAATGACCAATTGGCGGATATCGTTACAAAACCTCTCTCCGAAGAAAGATCCATATCCATTAGGAGAGAACTTGGATTGTTACATAGTAAGGAAGTGATTTAGGAGGGTTTCAGGACAAGCATTAAAAGAGTTTTACAAACTTACAGACTTTAGAAAACTGAGCCTAGAAGCTCAAATGACTAAACACTATAGCCTGAAGATTCAGACAACTAAGCCATCACACCTTAAACGACTAAGGTGCTACTGCTTGTTCAAATTCCTATTCTGAAAATCTTCAGAAGACTAAACTTAATCTTCAGTCTACTGAAGTCACGGGATCTATATATTTAACACACAAAAAAAAACCTAACTTTAGGCCTTTGAACCCTATTCCTTCACTTATCCGAAGCACCCACTCTCTGTCTTCTTCAAACCTTACAAAAAAATCTCTTAAATCCTTGCATCCCAACACGATTGTACATCCTCACCTATGGATTCTAAAGGTTTCACTGCTGGGTTTTGTTTGCTCTCTGATCTTCAATATGCCTCGCACTAAGACAACAGCAAACCGTGGAACTTCTACTGGAAGAGATGATAACAACATTGAAATATGGCTGGTAACACCTCCATCCAAGCTTCGTTATCGTTCTTCTCTCAAGTCTACGGATCCTATTCTTGGTAAAGTGATTAACACCGCTTTCTTTGATACCGAATTCCTTGAGATACTCCCCACGTTTAGGAATCTTCACTAGAAAAACTTTGTATTGTACCAAACTAAAGGCATGTTCCCCAATCTTATCATATTTCTTCATGCCAACATGATTCATAGTGGCGGTGTTTTAACTACCAAGGTCAGGGGCAAGAAAATTGTTTTAACTCCTCATATTTTAGCTCCCATACTACATATCACCCCAGGAAAATTTGAATATCCTGTATTTGCTGAATCCTGGATTTTAGAGCAAGACTTCACACCTGAAACATTTTTACCTCTAATTATGGAAAATGAACCTATGTATTTTGGATGTCCATCGTTGTACAAACAATTGAATCTTCAAGCTCAAATCCTTCACAAAATCATTTCATATAACATCTTACCCAAGACTGGTTCTTTCGATCATCTTTCCTATGTTAAGTGCTTTGTCTTATGGTGTTTACTTAAAGGAAAGAAACTTGACCTATCCAGTCTTATTTTGAAGTGCATGTGGGCAAATTTAGAAGCATCTAGAGTGATCCTTCCATATGAAGGTGCATTGAACCTTATCTTTACTCAGCTCGATATCACTACACCTTCTGAGTTGGTCATAAAATGTACTTGTTATGATCTCTTCAAATCCACAACCCTTGAACAAATGGGCTCTAACAAGAGTGATCAAGATTGGTACTTCAAAGCAGGAAGGCCTCAATGAGCACCAGCAGCAGCTCCCCCTCCTCCTCCTCCAGCTCATAACCATGGACCTCCTACAGACACTCCTTCTTGGTTCATGTCCTTTCATAGTGAATTCTCCACCTTCAGTAGGAATATGAGGTTAGGACTTCAGACCCTTCAGGAGAAGGTATCCTCCCTTGATCAGCATGTAATAACCCCAGAAAAAAAAAATTATTAATTAAAATTATTAATCAATTAATTAGTTAAACATTATTAAATTAATGTATTAAATAAAAAAATAAAAAGAAATAGTATGGAAAAAAAGTAATTATTAATCAATTAATGAATTAATTAAATATTCTTAAATTAAAATAAATAAATAAATAAATAAAAGAATAGTAAAAAAAAATTGAATAAAGAGAGAGAGAGAGAGAGAGAGAGAGAGAGACACACACACACACACACACACACACACACATATATATATATATATATATAAGTTAAGTATAAGTTTAATGTATATATATATATTAAGTTAAAGTAAAGTAAAAAAGATAAACTTCTTAAACTAAAATCCTGCGCGCCTCTCCAAAAGGCTCTCTCTCAATCTCCTTCACTCTCCGTCACTCCTCCGTCTCCATCTCTCTCTCCCCTCAATTTCTCGGTAGATACTCGACCGATTGGAAAACGAAAGGTGCCGTTAGATTCCTAACTCCGCCACCGACATTTCTACTAATGCGGATTTATCGTAGGAGCGGCGTAGGCACCACTCCAAGGGAAAGGTATATTTTCCCTAATTTATCAATTTATGGATAAATCTGCTGTTGAATCGATGACCAGACACTACCACGGGGTCCTAGTCGTCATCGTCGTCATTTTGACATAAGTAAAGTTCCAATTGGGATTTTCTAGACCCCACTCCAAAGTGAGAGTGTGATTTGGGAAATTTATTAATTTGGCTATATTTCAGGGTATATTTATTTATTTAGAACTTATGGGCCTAGAAAATATTAAAATAATACTTTATTTAGGATTAATTACATAGAACTAGAATTTTTCATTTCAGGGTCCGGGTGAGCGCAGCAAGTATTTTTCAGGATCCCTGTTGGCGTAGTTCAAGAAATCAGGTAAAGGGGAAATTTATATATTAAATTAGGTTTTTTATGAATTAAAAATGAATATGTGTTATTTATGTATATATGTTTTTATGTGGGTTTAAAATGCCACCCATGAAATTTATGTTTTCTAAGCTTAGGATTGTCGATATAGTTATGTATATGTGAAAGTGAATGAATGAAAGTGAAAAGAATTTTCTGATGAATTAAATAAGAAATGAAATGTATTTTGAGCATATAAATGTTAAATGTGGGTTGGCTTATTTTATGATAAATATGTATGTATTTTACTGCTAAATTGTGTGGTATGAGAATATGTGCAAATTATATGTTAAATGTATGAGATGCAGGCTAAGTAAGTAAAGCAATGAGAATAAAATATGATATGGACAATGTTGCTTGTGTATGTTAAATGCAACCATGTAAAGGTACGACAGCTGAAAGCCGGGTTAGCGGATTCTAGTGCATTTCTATCTGAACTAACTGTAGCATATTCTAGCGCATTTCTATGTGGACTAACTGATGATGGCTAAAGAGCGGCTGTAGTACAAAGGAATGAAATGAAAATTTTATGAAATGAAATGACAAGGAATGACAATGCAATGAAATGAAATGTGAATGTGAACAATAAAAATGGGAAAGAGTCACTTAAAGTGAAACACAAGGAAATGTTAAGTTATGAGCATGAAAGAATGTGAATGATTAAATAATGATGGAAAGAATGATGTATTATGATATTAGAAGTATCTATGTATGTAAAACATGTTATGATTGGGCGAGGCATACTCTTCGCCTGAGGGCTTGCTGAGTAAGGCGAGTGCACTAGTAGTTTCAGATGTGGCAGTAGCTGCATAACGCACTAGGGCAAAGGGAACCTACTTGTATGGGTGGGTAGAATTCCCTATCCTTAGGGCCTTTGCCGATAAACTATTACTGAATACGTGAGTACGAGATCAATTTAACACTTGAGGGCTTACTGAGTAAGGTGAGTGCCCTGGTATGTTTAAATTGTGACCTTCGGGATGCTAAATGTATCAGAACAGAGGGGTGCTACTTGTATGGGCGGGTAATCACCCCTATCCTCTAGAAATCTCGTGGGTTAAATCTTTTGCATGTGTTTGGTTAGGATCAGAGAACGATTTCAAAAATTGTGTTAATGATTTTTAAATTTTAAATATTATGTTGTTATATACCTCATGTTAGCCACACGTTGTATTTAATATATGGTTTCTTCCCTTACTGAGATGTGTCTCACCCGAATATGAATTCATCTTTTTCAGGACATCCTCGAGGTTGAGCTTTGAGAGCTCTAGGTTTTATAGCATTATTGGGAAATAGAAAAAGAAAAGGGTATACTTGTATGTTAATTTTGAAGAATGTAAATATTTAAGTTTTATGTCTTTATGTTTTAAGGCTATTGAGTAAGGAATGATTGTGAAAATACTGAATTGTTTTGGGAGTTATGTAGATTTATGGAAATGCAAGTGATGGATGATTTATTATGGATTATAGTTAGAATTAGTAAACTCTGGTATTATGTTATATGGAGATTATGTTTATGTTCTCTGCTGTGTATATACTGATTATGGACTATCAGGGATTTTATCAGGTATAACATGCCGGACCCGGGAAAAAGGGTTCGAGGTTTTACAGATAGTATCAGAGCAATGTCTAGCAGGAAGTGTGATCATATTCACATCGCCTGGATATGGAAATATTTGGGTATTAGGTTAGGAATGATTTATACCAGAGTATACGATTGAGTTGCAATAAGGATATAAATGGGTAGATTAAGATACCGTTAGGAATTCTGAGTTGTGTTTCGTAAGTTTGGGGGCAAAAATCCCTTGATGGTCTTCTGTGTTTTTTTGAGGAAGTAGCTAGTTTCAGAAAATCATGGCAAATCTATCGATGGTGATGTTTCTGAGCAGAGAATTTAAAACTCAGGATTTGAACTCGAAGGTTAGCTTGATTGATTTGTAGTGAAAAATCTTTGAAGGAGAATAATTTAAGTGACTTGATTTAATGGTTTATGGTCAATTTGGGTGTTTGATATTTAAATTAGAGGATATGGAAATATATGGTATGAGGTTGGTTAGTGATTTCAGAAGATATAGTATCGAGGAAAACAACATATACTACTAGAAAGAGGTGAACCACGACGAGTGTACTCGTTAATCTTAACTGAGCCAGATAATGTCAAAGGCGCAGGTATAGGTTTATAATTAAGATAATGATGATTTAATTTGGTTATGAATGGCGAATTAGTAAAAATTTCGAGGACGGAATTTTCTAAAGGAGGGAAGAATGTAATAACCCAAGAAAAAAATAATTAATTAAAATTATTAATCAATTAATTAGTTAAACATTATTAAATTAATGTATTAAACAAACAAATAAAAAGAAATAGTATGGAAAAAAAAGTAATTATTAATTAATTAAATATTATTAAATTAAAATAAATAAATAAAAGAATAGTAAAAAAAATTTGAATAAAGATATATATATATATATATATATATGTAAGCTTAATATATATATATATATATATATATATATATTAAGTTAAAGTAAGTAAAGTAAAAAAAAAAAAGATAAAGACGCTGAGAAAGCTTCTTGAACTAAAACCTTGCGCGCCTCTCCAGAAGGCTCTCTCTCAATCTCCTTCACTCTCCGTCACTCCTCTGTCTCCATCTCTCTCACCCCTCAATTTCTCAACAGATACTCGACCGATTGGGAAATGGAAGGTGTCGTTGGATTCCTAGCTCCGCCACCGACATTTCTATTGGAGTGGATTTATCGTGGGAGTAGCGTAGGCACCACTCCTGGGGAAAGTTATATTTTCCCTAATTTCTCAATTTTTGGCTAAATCTACTATTGAAACGATGATCAGACACTACCACGGGGTCCTAGTCGTCGTCGTCGTCGTCATTTTGACATAAGTAAAGTTCCAATTGGGATTTTCTATACCCCACTTCAAAGCGAGAATGGGATTTGAGAAATTTGGTAATTTGGCTATATTTAAGGGTATATTTATTTATTTAGAATTTATGGGCCTAGAAAATATTAAAATAATATTTTATTCAGGATTAATTACATGGAACTAGATATTTTCTCTTCAGGGTCCGGGTGAGCGTCGTAGGTATTTTTCAAGATCCTTATTGGCACAGTTCAAGAAATCAGGTAAAGGGGAAATTTATATATTAAATTAGGTTTTTTATGAATTAAAAATGAATGTGTTATTTATGTATATATGTTTTTATGTGGATTTAAAATGCCACCCATGAAATTTATGTTTTCTAAGCTTAGGATTGTTATAGTTATGTATATGTGAAAGTGAACGAATTAAAGTGAAAAGAATTTTCTGGTGAATTAAATAAGAAATGAAATGTATTTTGAGCATATAAATGTTAAATGTGGGTTGGCTTATTTTATGAGAAATATGTATGTATTTTACTGCTACATTGTGTGGCATGAGAATATGTGCAAATTATATGTTAAATGTATGAGATGCAGACTAAGTAAGTAAAGCAATGAGAATAAAATATGATATGGACAATGTTGCCTATGTATGTTAAATGAAACCATGTAAAGGTACGACAACTGAAAGCCACGTTAGCGGATTCTAGCGCATTTCTATATGGACTAACTGTAGCAGATTCTAACGCATTTCTATGTGGACTAACTAATGACGGCTAAAGAGCGGTTGTAATACAAAGGAATGAAATGAAAATGTTATGAAATGAAATGACAAGGAATGACAATGCCATGAAACGAAATGTGAAATGTGAATGATACAAATGGGAAAGAGTCACTTAAAGTGAAACACAAGGAAATGTTAAGTTATGAGCATGAAAGAATGTGAATGATTGAATAATGATGGAAAGAATGATGTATTATGATATTAGAAGTATCTATGTATGTAAAACATGTTATGATTGGGCGAGGCATACTCTTCGCCTAAGGGCTTGCTGAGTAAGGCTAGTGCACTAGTAGTTTCAGATGCGGCGATAGCTGCATAACGCACTAGGGCAGAGGGAACTTACTTCTATGAGCAGGTAGAATTCCCTATCCTTAGGGCCTTTGCCGATAAACTATTGTTGAATGCGTGAGTACGAGATCAATTTAACACTTGAGGGCTTACTGAGTAAGGTGAGTGCCCTGGTATGCCTAAATTGTGACCTTCGGGTTGCTAAATGTATCAAAGCAGAGGGTTACTACTTGTATGGGTGGGTAATCACCCCTATCCTCTGGAAATCTCGTGGGTTAAATCTTTTGCATGTGTTTGGTTAGGATCAGAGAATGAATTCTAAAATTGTGTTAGCGATTTTTAAATGTTAAATATTATGTTGTTATATACCTCATGTTAGCCACACGTTGTGTTTAATATATGGTTTCTTCCCTTACTCAGATATGTCTCATCCGAATATGAATTCATCTTTTTCAGGACATCCTCGAGGTTGAGCTTTGTGAGCTCTAGGTTTTATAACATTATTGGGAAATAGAAAAAGAAAATGGTATATTTCTATGTTAATTTTGGAGAATGTAAATATTTAAGTTTTATGTCTTTATGTTTTAAGGCTATTGAGTAAGGAATGATTGTGAAAATACTGAATTGTTTTGGGAGTTATGTAGATTTATGGAAATGCTGGTGATGGATGATTTATTATGAATTATAGTTAGAATTACTAAACTCTGGTATTATGTTATATGGAGATTATGTTTATGTTCTCCACTGCGTATATATTAATTATGGATTATCGAGGATATTATCAGGTATAACGCGCCGGACCTGGGTTTAAGGGTTCAGGGCGTTACACAACGCCTCACTCATATTGAGGAATATCAGGCTAGCTCATCTCGAGGTATTGATCCTATGGACACTAGTTCAGTCCCTCAAAGTGATGATGAAGATTTTGAGGAAGGGAGTGACGAAGGTGATGAAGAAGAGGAAGGTAATGAAGAAGAAGAAGAAGGAGATGAAGAAGAGAAAGGTGATGAAGAAGCTGAAGAAGAAGATGATGATGTTGATTGCTGAGTTTTAGACTTTTTTATGATGTACTCTTGATGTAAACACTTCATTTTTATGTTGCCTTACTTGGCTTTCCTATGTTTGTAATACATATGCTCTTTTAATGACATTTTGCATTATGCCCCTCAATTATTTTTGAATGATGTCAAAGGGGGAGAGAAGTTTTGAGCAAATATGATATGAATTATGATATGAATTTTAGAAAACATGTTAAAGCAAATATGAATGTTAAAAGCATTTAAATAAAGCAGTTAAAGCACACTACATGATGACATATGCTATAATGAAATATACTTGATTGTGTGTGTTCAAATGCTTAATGTAATTGACTATGTTCATATGCTTAATTGTGATTTTTTTGAACTTACTTATATTTGATATCATCATTTTTCCAAATTATTAAAGGGCATGTTTATTGTAAGGGGTAGCGCCTTGTCAAAGGATCTCTCGTCTTTGCTCTTTATTCGTCATCATCAAAAAGGGGGAGATTGTTGGCATAACATGGCTTTCAAATTTGTTTTGATGATAAAAAACAAAGGATTGTTTAACATTTTTTTGTTAAAGTGATGATGTTTCAGGAATACTTAAAGACAAAGTTCCAAAGAAAGAATAGCAATGAAAGTTCAAGATCACTAAGGACTCAAAGCCACATTCATATTTAAAGCGATCCAAAGGAAACTCAAGCGCCACCAAAATGAGAAAAGTTTGTGGAAATCTAAAGCAGACTCAAAGCTCAAGTCAAAGGGGATTCAAAGTAAAAATACCATGGCATACTTCAATCTTAGAGAGTTTTAAGGCTTTAAGACAAATGATGTAAGTACTTTATATTGAAATATCGCATGGAAATATGTTGAAGCTCTTTAGGGGTTCTATGGACTTAGAGACTTTATTTTACAAAACCCTAGATAAAGTTTTTATAAATCAAAGCAAGAGAGCAAAGAGTTTTTGAAAACCAAAACTAAAAAAACTTGAATTTTAACAGTCTAGATGACTAAACTTTATCTTCAGAAGACTGAAGAATTTCCTCAAAAGACTAAATATTAAGTTCAATCTACTGAAGAATTTCCTAATGAAATCCTAAAGAGGCAGTATAACCTCAGAAGACTGAACCTGGACACCCCAGTCGACTGACTGTGTTTTCAATTAATATTTCAGTGTTTTAAAGAACTTGAGAAGACTAAACCCAATATCTCAGTCTACAGAACACTATTTTAAATGTTTTAAAATTCAAACTAAGGTTTCTTGTGCCTTAAATTTCACAAAAACTTGCAAAATACTCCAAGTAATCTTGCGGAACATGAAAATACTTTTATGAGCCTATAAATACATGCTTTTAGCAAATCAAACACACCAAGAAATTGAAAATCTATTTAAAATCTAAAAGTTCTCTTACACTCTCAAGGATCTCTCTTGCTCACTCTTTGTAAAATTGAATTACTATGAAATTCTGAAGTGCTAAAACATCCTTCTCTGAGTTCTAGACTACTAAATCACTGATTCTCATCTAGAGAAGGAACTTGGTGAATTCACTCTTAAGCTTCAATCTATTTCTTTTGATATTTGGTATTGAAGTATATAGTGCTTTTAATTGTACTAATCTACTCTTTTGAGAGTTTCATTGTACACAGGAACTTTTTCTTCTCTCTTATAGTTGCTGATAATTCAAGAATTTTTTGGATCGTTGGACCAAGCGTGGAGTACTTGGAGAGGAGGCTCTACCTTTAAGGAGGGATTTGTTAAGGTTTGCTCCGCCTGAAAAGGAGTGCTATAGTGGAATCCTTAGGTGGTATTGACCTAAGGTGAGGACGTAGGCTGGGGATAAGCCGAACCTCTAAAAAATCTCGATCTCACTCTTAACCTTCTCTTTATTTTCAGCATTTATTTATATTATGTCGTGTGTATGCAAAGTGCAGATTATTGAAATTAAAAACCAAGGTTAAGAAGACTCTTAACTTACGAAAGTATGTTTGATTAAAATTTTGCGGTAACCCAAAAGGGAGTACGTTGTTTAATCATTTGCGGAAATCTTAGTTGAGAGAGTGCAAACAATTTCATTCACTACAAGGCTTGAAACAAACATATATACATAGGGCTACAAACAAATACCTTGAGTTCTTGCAAAAGCTGAAAATTACCAAAAAGGCTGCATATCATATCATGATTTGGTATTTTGTGGTTAATTGGTTTAGTTGTTGATTGGTTGTTTGATTGATTGAATATTGGTTTGTGGCTTGTTTATTCAATTAAGTTTTTGTTGTGTGATTTCTAAATTAATAAGAGGTTAAGATTCTAAAAAAGAATTAAAAGAAAATTTTAATAAACCAATTCACCCCCCTCTTGGGGTTACACCTTAACTTTCAAGCTCATTAGGGGACAAAATGGACTTAGAGACCTTATTTTAAAAACCCCAGAAATATTATTTTAAGTGTAAGAAAGCAAGAAAGCCAAGGGTTTTGAAAGTAAAGAGAAAAACAGATTTTTTATCTGTTTAGGAGACTGAGGAATAAACCTCAGGCGACTGAAGATTTTCCTGAAAAAATTCTGAAGAGGCAATGTAGCCTCGGGTGACTAAAGTTGGACCTCAAGTACCTAACCCTATTTTCAACAAAAAAATAAAACAATGCGCTGAAGGCTCACGCGACTGAACTTATAGTTCAGGTAATTGAACCTCGAGAACAGCTATATTTTTTTTAAATGTTTTAATTTCAAATTTAAATTTCTTGCCCCCTAAACTTTGAAAAAACTTGGGGAACACTCCAAGTAATCTTGGGCAACATGAATAACACCCTTTCTATGCCTATAATTACATGGTCTATGAAATCAAATTATACCAAGAATTGAAAATCATTTCACAAAGCTCTCTTGCTCTCAAAACTTTCTTGCCTACTGAATTGCTGCTAGTCAACTGAGATTAATTTTAGTTTCTAGTTTCTTCTCTAAGCAAAAATTATGAGTTCTTGAATCTTATCAAGAGTAGAATACCGATGAAATAATTTTTGAGCTTCATACTTCATTCTTTTTTATATTTTGATTAAAGTATATTAGTGATTTTAAATTGTACTAACCGACTCTATCAGGGAGCATTCTTTATACACACATATTTGACCTTCTTCTTGTAGTTTTGGATGGTTCAAGGTTGTTTGGATTATTGGACCAAGCGTGGGGTATCGCTTGGAGAGGGGGCTCTACCCTTAAGGAGGTTTGTAATGGTTTATTCCGCCTAGAAAGGAACGGTATAGTGGAAATCTTAGGTGGTATTAGCCTAAGGCGAGGACGTAGGATGGGGATAAACCAAATCTCGTAAGAAATCTTGGTCTCACTCTTAACCTTTGTCTTTATTTTTTTGCATAAACCGAGATTGAGAAGACTATTGACAGAAGAAAGTATGTTGATCTTTTGTGAAAACCTTAAAGGGAGTACGTTGATCATTTGCGGAAATCTTAGTTGAAAGAAAGCAAACAAATTTCATTGATAACAGGGCTTGAATCAAATTCATTCACACAGGACTACAACCAAACTCTACATTGAGTGTTTGGAATCAACAAAGTGTTGCAACTTGTTTATTGTGTTGATTGGACTATTTGGTTGTTGTTTGCTTGTGTTGAGATTGAGTGTGGTTTGTGGATTGGTTAAATATCTAAGTATTATTGTGTGATTTCTAGAAAGGTTGTGAATTCATAAAAATTTTATAAAGAAAATTTTATTAACCCAATTAACCCCCCCCCCCCCCTTTCTTGGGACTACACCTCAACTTTCAGGTTTCACCTGGTAAGTAAGCTAGGGAGACTCCGCCCCTGTAAGGAGAAACGATTTGGTTTCACCCGGTAAGTAAGTTAGGGAGACTCTACCCTGTAAGGAGAATTTGTAAATGGCATTGCTCCACCCAATTAAGTGAGTAAAATAGTGGAATCCTTAAGAGGGCTAGCTTGTGGCAAGGACGTAGGCAGAATTGGCCGAACCTCGATAAAAATATTGTGTTTGCACTTTCTCTTCCCTTATCTCTTTACTAACACTTGCATGCTTATATTTAATTTGTTGTGATTGTTGTATGTATTTCAAATATTTGCATACTGATGTAATTAGTGTTACCCCAAGAGCGGGGGTGAATTGGATATTTAAAAATTTTAGTTCACTTATATTCTAATTCAATCCACAATCAATAACTCAACCTAGGGCCTTTTCTAGACACTTTCAATTCAACAGATACAAATATGATTAGATAAGCTAGATAGATAAAGCAGTTCTAGTAGTTCTCAAGCAAACACAAATACTTATCAAAATATTAGTGCAATGAATCCAGTAAATACCAAAGAGCAACTAAACACAGGAATGTAAAGAGAAATAAGAGAACAGTGACACACGATATGTTACCGAGGTTCGACATTTGTGCCTACGTCCCCGCCACTAGCTAACCAGCCCGAGTATTCCACTAATGCTTACTTAACGGGTGGAGTGACACTATTTACAATACCCTCTCCTTACTGGGCGAGGAAAACCTCAGCTCACATTCACAGGGCTGAGCCCAACCTATACAACTTATTCATATAGGCTATATCACCACCTCCTCAAGCCGCGCTTGGAATACAATCAACAAATAAAAATTTTTTGTACAATACAAGTGGTTCTATACTAAGCAAATATATACCACAATACAAATAGTGCACTCTAGTGTGATAAAGATTTATGCTCAATAGAGTATTAGAATTTTATCTCTCAAAAAAATATATTATGTGACAATGTAAGAGATGCTAATGGGTGTAATCCTTGATTAAAAGGAATGTAATGCACTCTTAGTCAATATCAAGGATTTCAAATCACACAAACCAATATCTCCAACAAATATTTTCAAACAATGAAGTATAGAAAATGATGAAAATAAGCTTCAAAAATATTTTCCAATAATCACGAAGCTAGTCTTTGAGTCTTGTAATGAATATGCAAAGACACACAAGCTATGGAAATTTTTTCCCAAAGAAATATATGTATCAAAAAATATGGGAAGAACTTCAAGATTTTACTCTCAAAAGGATTTTAAAAGGTAAATGTATATGTGAGAGTAAAGACTTTTAAAATAGATGTGAAGCTCATAATAACAATCAATCAATCTTCCAAGTGCAATAACTTGCAAAATAGAGATTGAGAATCAAAGCTCTTTTTTAAAAAATTTCACAAGAAAATGAAAAAAAGAGTAATATGTGCTTGCAAATATGTGAGTAGGAGAAAAATAGCTCAAGAATTTTTAGAGGATTTTTGTGTTAATCAAAAGTTAATCAAGTTGCTAATTAGGAGAAATGATGGGGTATATATAAGTTTCCCAAAAATTATGACTGTTAGGCACACGGTGGGAATTTTAGAATTTATTTAATTAAAAAATAACCCTAATTAGTGCAGTTAAAAATCGGGAACACGGGAGGTTCGGCCAACCTAGGGCATTGCCAGTCGACCGAGCTAAGTAAAAAATTTGATTTTTCTAAGAGGCTCGATAGGCCGAGGATAACGTTGGTCGGCTGGCCGAAGGCGATTCTGGACCCTTCGTAGGTTTTGTCACCCTAGGCACAAGGTTGGTTAGCTGTTCATGCAGGTTAGTAGGTCGTGGCATATTTGAACTACAAGGATGGTTGGCCAAGGTTTTGGATAAGAGGCTAGATACGCATGGCCGGTCGCCTAGGCATTTTAGTTCCATATAGGATCGATCGGCTGAGCATGTCCAAAAATACAACTTTGCCCTTAGGGCAAGTTCGGTCGACTGAAGTGATTTTAATATGTATGAGTGTATGAGTCGGTCGACCAGGGCTCTTTAAATTTAAAGATTTTTCCTAATGTTGTTCCTTAAACTTTTTCAACTCTACGTGAATAAGCTATGGAATTTTAATTTAAGGAAATTGGATCCTATGGTCAATCCATAGCCTTTGAGTTTGAGCATTTAATCCTTATCATGCATGAGATGCAATTATTACAGACGAACAATAAAATTCTTTTACAATTGAAAAACAATATAGGTCTGTATTCCCTTTACTCTTCAAATAGCCATCATGTGGTGTGAGCTTTTGAATTCGTTATGGCTTCCATTGCGTCCTTACCATCCATGCATGTTAAGAATTAATCCTATTCAAAAATTTAGTGCAAATGTAAGAAACAAACTAATTTGTCATTATCAAAACGGGATCAGACTCATAGAGTCAAAAATCTCCCCGTTTTGGATGATGACAAATACACGAGCAAAAAAATGGGTATAGCCAAAAAAGGCTCCCCCTAAGAATGTGCATTTAAATAAAAACTTATCATTGTAGTTCAAGCATATGAAGGAGGAAGACATAAGACAATTAATCATGCATTCAATTTTTTCCAATTAGTATAGCTCAAATATATGTTGTTGTGTTCCCCAGTTTTTTCTAAGATATCTCTCCCCCTTTGGGCATCAGCAAAAGGGCTAAAGTAGAAGTATAATTTGAAAGTCAAGGCATTATCCCAAGAGGGGGGGGGGGTGGATTGGGTTTATAAAAATTCTTTTAAGTGTTATTACAAATTTATAGCTTTTTGTATACTTAAGCAAACACACAAGAATGGTTTGAATTTAAATTACCCAATTAAACCAACCACAATCACAATCACAATCACAAACCAAATAGCAACCAATCAATCAATCACAATACTTAACCAAATTTATGAAAACTTGAAGCACTTTCTTATTTTAGCGTTTTCCAAATTTCAGTTTGTAGCCCTATATGAATGATTTTTTTAAGCGTTTTTTTTAATCAAGATTTATGCAAGCGGTTAATCAACGTACTCCCTTTAAGGTTTTCAAAAAATATTAACCAACGTACTTTCTTAGATTAAAAGGTCTTCTCAATCTTAGTTTTTCAGCAAACCTACACTTTGAAACACAATTTGTATAGCTGAAATTTAAATAGAAAATGGTAGAGAGTGAGACTGAGATTTTTTACGAGGTTCAGCTTATCCCCAGCATACGTCTAGGAAAGAGCACCTAAATAATCCACTAACTCATTCCTTTCTGGGCAGAACAAACCATTTACAACCCTCCTTTAGGGTGGAGCCCCCTCCTCAAGTGATACCCCACGCTCAGTTACAACGATCCAATCACCTAAACCTTCAAGAAACAAGAAATAAGAAAAAACTTATTTTGTAAAAAGAATGCTCTCAGATAAAGCTAGTTAGTGCAATTAAAAGCACTATATACTTCAATAACAAATATCAAAAGAAATAGAGTTGAAGCTCAAGAACACTTTCATCGGATTACTTCTCTTAGATAAGAATCAGCAATTCAAATTGTAGTGCTCAGAGAAGAATGATCAGCAGCTCAAAATTTCAGTAATTTTCATATAGTAAGAGTGAGCAAGAGAGAGCTTTAAGAGAACAAGGGAGCTTTCAGCTTGAGAGCAGATTTTCAATTGCTTGGTGTGTGTTTGATTAAAGAAAACATGTATTTATAGGCTCAAAAAGGTTAATTCGTGTTGCCCATGTTTACTTGAAGCATTTCCCAAGTTTTTGCAAAACAAGAAACTTAATTTTGAATTTTAAAACTTTTAAAACATATAACTATTAATAGTGTTCAGGCACTAGAAGTCTCGGGGTCAGTCGCCTAGGGTTCCTTAAAACTGTGAAATTTCAAATGAAAATAGGGTTAGGCGCCTGAGGTGACAAGGGTTAGTCGTCTGAGCCTACACTGCCTCTTCAGAATTTCATCAAGAAAATCTTTAGGAGCCTGAGCTTATTCTTTAGTCGCCTAGGGCAAATCTTTAGGCACTGGAGCTTATTCTTCAGTTGCCTGAACAAAAAAATTTTCTATTTTTTAGTTCAGTTTTCAAAAAAACACTTAGCTTTCTTCCTTTTTTTACTCATAAAAACATTTTCCAGGGTTTTAAAACAAAGTCTCTAAGTCCAAGACAAACCCTAACGAGCTTCAAACTATTTCCACATGATATTCAGTATGAAGTACTTACATAGTTTATCTTAAAGCATTAAAAACTGTAAGCTTGAAGTCTTCATGGTGTCTTTGCTTTGAATCCTCTTCGATTTGAGCTTGAGTCAACATTAGGTTTGCATATGCTTTGATCATTTTGGGTCCATTTGAGCTTCCTTTAGATCACTTTAAAGATGAGTGTGGCATTATGGTCCTTGGTGATCTTGAATTTGCATTTTTATTTTATTTTTTATCTTTTATAGTTTGTCAACTAAGCATTCTTGAAACATCATCACTTAACAACAATATGTTAAATCAATCTTCATTTGTTATCATCAAAACGAGATTTGAAAGCCATTGAAAACTAAGGTGTAGTCCCAAGAGGGGGTGCATTGGGTTATTAAATTTTTTCTTTTAAATATTTTTAATTTATTCTTGACTTCTTTGTTTGATTTAACAATCGCACAAAAACTTAGTTCTTTTTATACATTCCACAACACAATTAAACAAACAATCAATCAATCATACCAAACTTTAAAACCAATCAATCAAATCCACAAAATATTCAATCAAGATATGCTATGCAATTCCTTTAGCTTTTCTAAGAATTCAAGATGTTTAGTTTGTTTGCAGCACTATAGTGAATGAATTTTTGAATCAAGCCCTATAATTGTGAAATTTGTTTCTCAATTTGACATTCAACAAAACATCCACACTCTTCCCAACATTCAGATTTCAAATAAACCTTAGTTAATAGGTTTTGGGGTATTAATCAATCAACGTACTCCCTTACGGTTTTCGAAAAATATTGATTAACCAACGTACTTCCTTTTAGTCTCCACAAGTCCAAAAACAAATTACACTTTAGCTTTATTTGAAATCCAATCCACGTAGTTTTTAAGATAAATGAATTAAAAACATCCACGCAGTTTATATGTGCTAAAAATAAAGAGAGTAAGGGAAAGAGAATGACACCGGGATTTTAACAAGGTTTGGCTAATCCCCAGCCTACATCCTCACCTTTGGCAAACCACCAAAGGATTCCACTAAACCAGTTCCTTTTCAGGTGGAATAATGCCATTACACACTCCTTCAATAGGCTAGAGCCCACCTCTCTAAGTGATATCCCCTCACTCAGTCACTCCTCAATTAGGCTAGAGCAACACCTCTCTAAGTAATCCCCCAAACTTCGCCAATGATCCAACAATCTTGGAATCGTCAAAAACACTACAAGAATACAAAATGATAGCTGCGCACAAGAACACACTCTTCAAGAGTATATTAGTACAAATTCAGAACTATATACATTAAAGTAATTCAAATATGAAATTCAGATAAAAACTCAAAGAATGTATCACAAAATAGTTCTTTCAATGGATGAAAGAATTAGAATTGTAGCACAAGATTGGTGATGTAGAAACAACAAAACCTTAGTAAATTTCGTGCAAGTTGAGAGTGAGAGAGCCCTTGAGAGTTTGAGAGCAATTGAGAGAGTTTGAATGCTAAATTTGATTCTTGGTTATTGAATTAATTGATCTTGGGTGTAATTATAGAGTTAGAAAAACATTTAACTTGATCCCCAAGTTTACTTAGAGTAGTGTCCAAGTTTTGAACAAGTTTGAGCCCTAAGTAATTGACTTTTCAAAAATATATCCGTTATAAATTTTAAATTCTACCTCGTTTCAGTAGATTGAGGGGTTCTTGTCAGTCGCCTAACAATGAATTACACAACTAAAATACACAGGCAGTAGAGTGGCAGTCGCCTGTCACCTTGGGGTCAGGCACCTATCACTGAAATTCCCTGTTATAAAAAATGGGCTGAAGGGTGACAGTAGCCTGATGAAACCTTGTCAAGCTTCTCATTTTACACCTCAAGCACCTCTCAATACCCAGACAGTAGCTTGACGACCTTCTATCCATATATTTTAAAAGCTTTTAAAGTGGCAGCCTACTGACCATGTTCAGCCAGGCGCTTGTCAAGTAAAAATTCTGGCTTTTAAAATATTGTTATTTTCTCTATCTTTTCTTATCTTTTCTTGGAATGTTAATTTGTTTTCTTTGAAAAATATGTTCTAAGATTTTAAAAATTAGAGTCTCTAGGTCTCTTCATTCCTAATGAGCTTCGAAAGGAAATTTCATAATTTGAAAATACTCGAAGTACTTACAATACATTTCCTATTGACTCTCTTCATTTCTTTGATTTCTCTTTGTTGCTGAGCTTCTAGGATCCTTTAATCTTTCATTCTTGAAGCTTTTTCTTCAATATCAATGCTCTCATGATCTTCAAGCTTTATCTTTGAATTCATGCTTTAAGTAATCCATGCACTAAGCTTCATTTGGTTTTCTTTCTTTGGAATACAAGCTTTGTGAGCACTTGACCTTGCGTTCTCATAGTTGAGTGCTGAAATGACATTACTTAACCAAATATGTTAAGTTCCACTTATTTGTTAGTATCAAAACAGGATTTTAAGCCTTGTAAGACCAACAATCTCCCCCTTTTTGATGATGACAAATAAGGAGCAAAAATTGGAGTGAGCCTTAAAAAGACTCCCCCTTACAATAAGCATCATCTTAACAATATTTGTAATATCAATATCTATTTCAAAAACTCTTTTACAATTATACTCACCACTTTATTCAATTACAAGGTCACATTATTCAATATCACTCGTCACATTATTCAATATTAAGTTTATCAATCAATATCAAATACTTCTCCCCTTTTATGTTCATGCTTAATTTTTGCTCAAAACTTCTCCCCCCTTTTGACATCAATCAAAAAGAGTAAAAAGTGATTAAGTTCGAATAAAATCACATTTGAGCATATCATCAAACATGCATATCAAACATATGTACACACTTAATTTATTACTTTTCAATATAGCATGTGTAGTGTGTTTTAATAGTCACGCATATGTGTCGTAACATCTCTACTAACACCATTATCCTTCTTTGAAAATTTCATTAATTTAATACCTAATGAAAATTTAATTCATGATACCAATTAATTTTTGAATTTGTGATACCAAGTAAGACATTAAAGAATAATACCAATTGAAAATTGAGCCAATTTAAAATTTCATTAATTCATGATATCAATTTGAAAATAGGGAAACAATCATAATGTAAGCAATAAGTCATAACGCTCCCCCTAAATTTAACACATTCAGATTTGATATTAATTATGCCTTTAAGTTTATCATCTTATGCTTCAAATATTTATTTATATCATGTATGTGCTTAGGGATATTAATATCAATTACCATGTCAATATCATCAATATCTACATGCTCATGGATACAATTATGCTAGTCATGCTCAAATTCCAATTGAACTTTTAAAATTGTGAAATCAATTGAGCTTTTAAATTGTGTATCAATTAAAGTATTCATGGATAAAAATATACTTTATAGATACCAAAGCTAATATTATATCATGTATAGCTCATGGATATCATATCAAAATTTCGTGCTTCAAAATCAAACTCAATAATTTCATGCTCAAGTTTTCAATATATTATGAGCCACAAATCATCAATATAAGTCAAGTTATGATCATACACATGTCTTTGGTATTTTCAACATTTTAGCATAGAAGCATATCAGCATATCATGTAAGCTAGGAGCATATCATTATCATTTGCATTGTACTACAACATTACTCAATTTTCTCTCATTCTCAAATATCTTTTCTTAACAAAAAAATCTCAAGCAATAAGCTCAGATTTTCTTTGATTTCATATAAGTTTCCAAGCTTCATATATCTTAATATTTTAAGGCTTGTATGAATCATTCATTAATTGAGGCCAACCATTTTCATTTTTTTTTAAATAAGATAAGCATTAATAAGCTTGAATATTTTTATCCTTATTCTCTATTTTAATTTTGTTCAATATCCTCGTATGATTTTCCATAGATTTGACATCAATTGAAATTTAAGGATTTTCTCATAGTATTTCATCTTGGTACCCATACTTTCTTGGGTCTAGATTGTTTAGAAAGTGATGTTTCTTTAATTCTCCAAACTTGTTTAGTTTTCACACCCTTTCTCTTAAATGGATATTCAAACTTTATATGTCCCTTCTTCTTACATAGGTAGCATATGATGCGAGTGTAAGCATTTGAAGAAGTGCTTGCATAGTCTTTGGAGGCTTTTGTAAAGTACCCCATATAGAGGTTCTTCTTTCTTGAACTTTCAACTCCATTAAATCCTATGCCTTCTTTGTCTAAGGTCATTTTTGTGATCCAATCATTTTCTCAAAATTTTCTTTTCCTTTTGTGAAATTGTAAATGATTTTTACTTGATCCTCAATTTCTTTCTTAAAATCATTGATTTCTGAATTTTGTATATTTTTATCCTTTCCTTGTATTTTTAATTGGTCTTGAGACATCTTGCTAATTTTATTATCTAGTTCAGAAATATATGTGTCTTTCTCATTTTCCAAGGAGGATAGAGATCTCAAGTCTTCTACATCCTTCATCAACTTTTCATTCTTGCTCTCTAATTTCTTGATTTTTAAGTTTTTTTTGTTTTTCAATGAGATTTATAGATTCTAACTCTTTTATCACTGCTTCATTCTTATTTTCAATTTTCTTTATTTTAAAATCTTTTTCATTTTCTGCAAGTTAAAGAGATTCTAACTCTTTCATAACTCCTTCATTCCTGTTTTTCAATGATGTGTATCGTTTAGTTACTTTGACTAACATCTTATGCATTTTGAAAAAATCATTTTGAAGTTCTTCATAAGATGGCATGCTATTGTCATTGGATTCATTAGATGAATCACTACTACTAACATATTTGGATGAAGAGCTTTGTTCTTCATCATCGTCCCATGTCATATAGCAAGCAACCTCTTGGTCACTTGATTCACATTCTGAACTACTTGTACTCATATTGTCCTAAGTAGTGGCTTTCATGGCCTTTTTCTTTTTCTTTTTAGAATCTTTCTTAAGTAGTGGACATTCCGGTTTTATATGTCCAGCTTTGTTGCAATTATAACATGTAGGAATTTTATTTCTTGATTTCTTCTTGCTAATTTCTTCTTCTTCTTCTTCTTCTTCTTCTTCTTCTTCTTCTTCTTCTTCTTCTGATTTAGATTTAGATTTTCTTGAAAATTTATTCTTCCTTCTAAGGATTTTAGCAAGTTTCTTGGATATGTAGGCTAATTCATGTTCATTCATCTCTTCTTCATCATTACTAAAGCTTTTATTTGTTCTTTTAAAAGCTCTGGATTCTTGAGCTTTAGTTTTTCCACTTCTTTCATTCATGGTCATGTTGTATGTGAGGAGAGAACCTATGAGTTCATCTAGGGAAGTGTTTTTAAGATTGCTTCCTTTAGTTATTGCAGTGGCTTTTGGTTCTCATATTGGTGGCAGCCCTCTAAGAACTTTTCGAATCATTTCATACATTGAATATGTTTTCCCTAAGGCATTGAGGTAGTTTATAATATGGGTGAACCTAGTATACATACTAGTGATTGATTCATCCGGATTCATTTTGAAAGCTTCGTGTTCACTAGTTAGCATGTCAATTCTATTGTCTCTAACATCTACCGTTCCTTCATAGTTTACCTGTAACTTATCCCAAATTTCTTTGGCTGTTTTACAGGCCATGACTCTATTGAATTCATTAATATCTAGAGCACAATACAAAGCATTGATAGCACTTGAATTAACTTGCAGCATTTTGTGATCTAAGTCAGTCATGTCCTTTTTCCCCTCAGGGACTTGTTTTCCATCTACTAGTTTGAGGGGAACTAGGTCACCATCCGTGACAACCTCCCAAGCTTTCCAATACATAGTTTGAAGATAAATTCTCATCCATTGTTTCCAAAATGTATAATTTAAACCACAAAAGATGGGAAGCCTAGTTGAGGATTGTCCTTCTCCAAAGGGAGCAATGCCTAAGTGTGCCATTAAGATCTTTGTATAGCTACTAATTAAGATTTTCTATAACCCCTCTCTGATACCAATTGAAAAACTAAGGTATAGTCCCAAGAGGGGGGTGAATTGGGTTATTAAAATTTTCTTTTAAATATTTTTAATTAATTCTTGACTTCTTTGTTTGATTTAACAATCACACAAAAACTTAGTTCTTTTTATACAATCCACAACACAATTAAACAATCAATCAATCACGCCAAACTTTAAAACCAATCAATCAAATCCATAAAAATATTCAATCAAGATATGGTATGCAATTCTTTTAGCTTTTCCAAGAATTCAAGATGTTTAGTTTGTTTGCAGCCCTATAGTGAATGAAATTTTGAATCAAGCCTTGTATTTGTGAAATTTGTTTCTCAATTTGACATTCAAAAAAACATGGGGACTCTTCCCAAAATTCATATTTCAAATAAACCTTAGTTAATAGGCTTTGGCGTATAAACCAATCAACGTACTCCTTCACAGTTTCTACAAAATATTGATCAATCAACGTACTTCATTTCGGTTTCCACAAGCCCAAAAAGAAATTACACTTCAACTTTATTTGAAATCCAATCCACATAGTTTTTAAGATTAATGAATTAAAAACATCCACGCAGTTTATATGTGCTGAAAATAAAGAGAGTAAGGGAAAGAGAGTGACACCGGGATTTTTACGTGGTTCAGCTTATCCCCAGCCTACGTCCTCACCTTTGGCAAACCACCAAAGGATTCTACTAAACCAGTTCCTTTTCAGGTGGAACAACACCGTTACACACTCCTTCAAAAGGTTAGAGCCCGCCTCTCCAAGAGATATCCTCTCACTTGGTCACTCCTTCAATTAGGCTAGAGCAACGCCTCTCTAAGCGATCCCCCACACTTAGCCAATGATCCAACAATCTTGGAATCATCAAAAACACTACAAGAATACAAAATGATAGTTATGTACAAGAACACTCTCTTAAAGAGCAGATTTGTACAAATTCATAACTACATGCTTCAAAAGTAATTCAAATATGAAATTCAGATTAAAGCTCAAAGAGTGTATCACCAAATAGTTCTTTCAATGGATGAAAGAATTAGAATTGTAGCACAAGATTGGTGATGTAGAATCAGCAAAACCTTAGTGAATTTCGTGCAAGTTGAGAGTGAGAGAGCCCTTGAGAGTTTGAGAGCAATTGAGAGAGTTTGAATGCTGGATTTGATTCTTGGTTATTGAATTAATTGATATTGGGTGTAATTATTGAGTTAGAAAAACATTTAACTTGATCCCCAAGTTTTGAACAAGTTTGAGCCCCAAGTAATTGATTTTTCAAAAATATGTACGTTATAAATTTTAAATTCTGCCGCATGACAGTAGCCTGAGGGGTTCTTGTCAGTCGCCTGTCAATGAATTGCATAGCTAAAATATACAGGCAGTAAGGTGGCAGTTGCCTATCACCTTGGGGTCAGTGCCTGTCACTAAAATTCCCTGTTTTAAAAAATGGGCAGAAAGGTGATAGTAGCCTAATGAAACCTTGTTAAACTTCTCATTTTGCAGCGTTAGGTTCCTGTAAAGACCCAGACAATAGCTTGAGGACCTTCTGTTTGTATATTTTAAAAGCTTTTAAAGTGGCAGCCTACTGACCATGTTCAGTCAGGCGCCTGTCAAGTAAAAATTCTAGCTTTTAAAATATTGTTATTTTCTCTCTCTTTTCTTATTTTTTCCTGGAATATTAATTTGTTTTCTTTGAAAAATATGTTCCAAGATTTTAAAAATTAGACTCTGTAGGTCTCTTCATTCCTAATGAGCTTCAAAATGAAATTTCATAACTTAAAAATACTCGATGTACTTACAATACATTTCCTATTGACTCTTTTCATTTCTTTGATTTCTCTTTGTAGCTAAGCTTCAATGATCCTTTGAGCTTTCATTCTTGAAGCTTTTTCTTTAATATCAATGCTCTCATGGTCTTCAAGTTTTATCTTTGAATTCATGCTTTAAGTAATCCATGTGCTAAGCTTCATTTGATTTTCTTTCTTTGGAATACAAGCTTTGTGAGCACTTGACCTTGTGTTCTCAAAGTTGAGTCCTGAAATGACATTACTTAACCAAATATGTTAAGTTACACTTGTTTGTTAGCATCAAAATAAGATTTTAAGCCTTGTAAGGCCAACATCCATGTTTGGCCAACAATGTCCCCCTTTTTTATGATGACAAATAAGGAGCAAAGCTGAGAGAACCTTTGAAAAGGCTCCCCCTTGCAATAAGCATATCTTTTAACAAATGTGAAAAATGATGATATCAAATATGAGTACGTTCAAAAATAAGTCACAATCAAAAGTATATTGCATTATAGCTCATGTCATCATTCTTTCTTAAGTTCTCATGTTCATTTTTGCTTTTACTCCCCCTTGCTGTATGTCAAGATTTATATGTTTTATTTGCTCATTTTTCATGGTTGCTTTCTGAAAATACTATTGTCTCATTTTTTTTCTTTCCAAAATATCTCTCCCCCTTTGACATCATACAAAAAGAATTGAGGGGCATATGCATAAAGAGTCTTAGCATAATAAGAGCATAGTCACATTACACAAGGTTATGGAGTTACAAGCCCAACAAAAACAAACAAAGCAACATAAAACAAGGCTAATACATAAGTAGTTTTGAATACAACACAAAGTGACAAATCAAACATCAGTTATCAACATCATCATCATCTTCCTCTTCAGCTTCTTCTTCATCTGCTTCCTTTTCATCACCTTCCTCACTTCCTTCCTCAAAATCTTCATCATCACTCCGAGAAGCAGAACTAGTGTCCATAAGATCAACAACACGGGATGAGCTAGCCTAATACTTCTCAATATGAGTGAGGCACTCATCAATTGACGAAAGGTAGTGTGAAGTGAAGATACATCCTCTTGAAGGGTTTGAAGTCTTGATCTCATGTCTCTGCGGAAAGTGGAGAATTCATGATGAAAGGGAATGAACCAAGAAGGCGTATCAGCAGGAGATGCCTAGTCCTGTACTAGAGGAGGAGGAGGAGGAGGAGGTACAGCTTTTGCTTATTGAGGTTTTCCTCTCAAGAACCGACCCTGATCGTGCTTTTCATAACCCATTTTCTTGAGGGTTTTGGAGGTGAAGAGGTCATAGCGAGTACTTTTGATGAACAACTCAGAAGGTGTGGTAATATCAAGCTGTGCAAAAATATGGTTCAACACCCCTCCATAAGGAAGAGTTACTCTAGAGGCTTCCAATTTGGCCCACATCCATTTCTAGATAAGATTAGAAAGATCAAGATTTTTCCCCTTTAGTAAACACCATAAAACAAAGCAGTCAACGTAGGAAAGATGATCATAAGAGCCGGCCTTGGGTAGGATGTTATTGGAGATGATTTTATGAAGTACTTGGGCCTAGAGGTTCGATTGTTTATACATAGGTGGGTGACCAAAATATACGGGTTCGTTTACCATTATTAGAGGAAAAAACTCTTTGGGTGTGAAGCCTTGCTCTAGAATCCAAGTTTGATCAAAGGCAAGACATTCGAATTCACCCTGAGTGATGCAAAATGGGAGCTAGGACTTGAGGAGTCAAAACAATTTTCTTACCTCTAACCTCAGCGGTTAAAACATTTTCTCTATGAATCATGTTGGCATAAAAAATTTTAACTAGGTTGGGGTACATTCCTTTGTCTTGATAAACAACAAAATTTTTCCAACCTATATTCCTAAACATAGGCAATATTTTAGAAAAGTCAGAATCAAAGAAGGTGGTGTCAATCACCTTACCAGAGATTGGGTTCATAGAACAGAGAGTAGAATGATAACGAAGCTGGGAGTGACTAACCATTGCTCGATGTTGTTATCGTCCCTTCTGAAAAAAGATCCTCAGTTCGTTGTGGTCTTAGTGCGAGGCATTGTTGCATTTTTAGAGAATTGAACCCTAGAATCCAAGGGAAATAGTGTAGGAGAAGGAGTGTGGGGCTTTGATTTGAGCGATTTTGAGAGAGGAAGCAAGGGAGACCAAAGGTTGGAGCTTCAGGTGAGTGATGGAGTAGGGGTCAGTAGCCTGAAGTTAGGGTTTTCATGCTTAAATTATATAGATCCCGCAACTTTAGGGCCCTAAAGATTAAGTTCAGTCACTCAAAGATTTACAGAATTGGAATCTCAACAGGCAGTAGCACCTTAATCACCTAAGATTTGTTGGCTTAGGCGCCTGAGGTCCATAAACACTCAGTGTAGGCACCTGAACTTCCAAGTTCAGTCGCTTGAAGTCCTCAAATTTTTAAATTTCTCTTTTTTCTCATTATGAAACCTTCCTAAATCACTTCCCTACTATGTAACAACCCAAGTTCTCTTCTAATGGATATAAATCTTTCTTCGGAAAGAGGTTTTGTGAAGATATCCGCCCATTGGACATTTGTGTTTATAAATTTGAGTAGGATGTCTTCTTTTTGAACATGATCTCTTTGAAAGTGGTGTCTTATGTCAATGTGTCTAGTTCTTGAGTGTGATGTTTTATTTTTTGAGATGTTTATTGCACTTGTTTTATCACACTTAATTGGTATGGTGGAATATTCTAAATTGTAGTCATTTAATTGTTATTTCATGTACAAGGTTTGTACACAACAACTCCTAGCTGCTACATACTCAACTGTAGCTGTGGATAAAGCTACGGAGTTTTATTTCTTAGAAAACCGAGACACTAGGAATCATCCTAGAAAATGACAAGTCCCACTTGTACTTTTTCTATCTATTTTACACCTTGCATAATTGGCATCCGAATAGCTAGTCATTTCGAATCTAGTGTCCTTAGGATATCGAAGTCCCAAATTGATTTCTCCTATCAAGTACCTTAGGATTCTTTTTACAACTATTTGATGTGATTCTTTAGGTGTTGATTGAAACCATGCACACATGCATACACTAAACATTATATCAAGCCTACCAGCTATTAAGTATAGCAAGCTTCCTATCATTCCTCTATAATATTTCATATTTATTAGTTTCCCTTTTTCATCTTTATCGAGACTTATGGAAGTACTCATGGGGGTACCTATGGGCTTACTACTTTCCATATCGAATTTCTTAAGCATATCTTTTATATATTTGGATTGACTTATAAAAGTTCCATTTTTTTGCTTGTTTGATTTGTAATCCTAGGAAGTAGTTCAATTGTCCCGTCATGCTCATTTCAAATTCTTCTTACATACATTTAGCAAACTATTTACATAGATTATCATTTGTTGCACCAAAAATAATATCATCTACATAAATTTGGATTATGAGCATGTCATCTTTCTTAGATTTGATCAACAAAGTACTATCAACCTTACCTCTAGAAAACCCTTTTTCTAGTAAGAATCCACTAAGTCTTTCATACCAAGCCCTAGGGGCTTGTTTCAATCCATATAAAGCCTTGGTTAACTTGTAAACATATTCAGGTTTTTGTATGTATTCAAAGCCCGATGGTTGTTCTACATATACCTCTTCATTAATATAACCATTTAAAAATGCACTTTTTACATCCATTTGATACAATTTAAATTCCTTATGAGATGCATAAGCTAAAAGCATTCTAATTTCTTCCATTCCAGCTATGGGAGAAAATTTGTAGAGACCCGGTGAATTATATTAATTAAAAGAAAAGAGAGGAGGAGAGAAAAGGAAATTGTAAATTTAGAATTCAACAGGGTCTCATCGACAAACATGCTTGATGGGATCATCGACGTGAACATGCGTCTTGTCGATGAGAAGTTACCGAGGGGCTATTTTCAGTTTTGAATTTTGTCGACAAGGAAGAAGCGTACGTCGATGAACCCCTTTCATTGCCTCGTCAAAGAGGTGACATGTCTCGTCAATGAGTGCAGGTGTATAAATAGCCCGAACTAAGTTTTTATCGTAGAATTCATGCGAAGAACTTCTCTCTCTCTCCTCTTCGGTTCTCCTTCCTTCTCCCTAAGATTTTGGGTCTGTTCTTTGCCTGATCGACGATCTGAAGCCACCACGCTACTCCTGGGGAAGTTCCCTTCAAGTCTACTGGAATAGATCATTCGTGGGGCTAACTTGGATTTCATCCCAGATTCAAGGTAAGGCTTTTTATTGAGTATTTGGTATTTCTACAATTGTAGAAAATGTAGCATTTGGAGAAATACGGAAAAGTTTTGTTTAGGGCAATGTTGTTTTCAGGGTGTTGAGCGGGGAACCCAACGGGTATAGGACTAATTGTTTTAGGGGCTTTCCAGTAATCAGGTAAAGGAGTAAACTAAAGCAGTAATTTTATATGAAAATTTTTATTAATTAACAGTAGATTAATTTTCAAAAAGCATGTATTATGTATGAGTATATTTGGGAAAATATATATTTGGGAAAATACTGTTGTTACACATGAATATGTTTTTAGCGTAAAATGTTAGAAAATGTAATTCTAGAATAGATTTCATGTTTTTATTCAGTTTGTGAGGCATGAATATTATTTCACGTATATTGTGTTATGTTAAGTCAGATTTACAGAAAAGGCATGTTTACAGTTATTTTCAAAAATAACACGGATAATACAAGAAATTATGTTTTCATAATATATGAAAAAAAAAGTAATATGCTCAGTTCAATATTTATGATATGTTCGGTGTAAGGCCATGATTGATAGTCGGTGCAAAGCCGCAGTTATGTGTGTTATCCGGTGCAAGGTCGTAGTTATGTATGTATTCGGCGCAAGGCTGTGATTATTTATGTTATGACAGAATTCAGAAAATGCTATCAATCTATTTAGGTTAATACAATATATGATTATGTACTATATCTTATTGGAACCCAGATGATAGTTCATATCAGTTTTCATGAGCACGGTACCGTAGTTATACAGTTCAGTTCGGTTCAGACTTGTGCTAACCACACCTACCAATAGAGGGGGTGGGAGATGGATAGTCAATGTGTCTTTCAGTGTAGAGTTGTAGACGTCCACCTGCCAGCTCGGACCAGGGTGTGGCGGGCCCATTGTACTTACAAACATTTTTGACTCGGCAGTGGTCGGCCAGCCATTTCCAGGTCCCACCTTTGAGCTGCACAACCCATCATGGGGGATAATACATGACATCAACTAGCTATTCATCCTGAGTATATTTCAGTACTACTAGTTATAGCAGATGATTTTATGAACATTGAGATACAGTATGACTTAGTATAACTATGAAATTGTATATTTATTCAGTTATGATATTATTAGTGTTTTCAAGCATGTAATATGTACTGTATACTTATTAGAGCATGCAAATAATCATGTTTCCACACAACTATATTTAATTTATTTCCCTCCGTGCCATTAAGGCAGTTGTTCTACCCTGCTAGAGGGGTGAGTTTTGAGCTAGGGTCAATAGGTCTTTGACGTAAGATCTTGGTTATATATTTTGGTGATTTTGAGGATTGTATATGTATATCTACAGAAATATGGTGGAATGTAAGTAACTCTGGTATTGTATTTTATGGTTGGATGGATGTAATTTATATTTACTGTTGCTTAGGTATCCGTTGTGTATGACAAGTGTGTCCCTGTTACCCACGGGTTCGGGTTGACTTTGTTATGTTATAAGTTAATGGTATCAGGGAATTAAATGTGGTTGATTATTTAGTAAATTAAGCAAGACGTTATAGTTTGGTATCAGAGCGTAGGTTGCTAGGTTCTGTAAACTCTAAAATGCAGCGGTAACAATACCAGTGTATAGGATAAGGAATTTGAGGTTTGGATTTGTAGTCTAGATGTAAGACTTCCGTGATGGTTTTTGTGTCTTTCCTAGGGTAATGATTTCAAGAAAGCCATAGTAAACTATTGTCAGGTTGGGTATCTAGGTTGCAGGATTGAACCTTGAATTAAGATCAAGGATGATAAATCAATTAAGGATATAATATACTAGTTAGATGATATGTTATGGTAATAGGGTCCTAAGCTACGTTTATTGTCTTTTCAGGATGGACCCTGGTGGTAGTAGTGCCCATGCTAGTGGTAATGAGGGTGTTGGGCCCTCAGGCGCTGTGGGTGGCAATTCAGACGCAGTACTGCGTAGCATGGCTCAGCAAGTCATGGCTGAAATTGCTAGGAACTCTAGGGAGGAGGGTGGTCCATCTGTAGGCCACAGTAGTTCGATTGAGAAGTTCATCAAGATGAATCCTCCAGCCTTCTCAAGAGGAACTGATCCTGCAGTCCCTGAAAACTGGATACAGGAGATTGAAAAAGTGTTTGTAGTACTCCAGTGCACGGAGGAGCTGAGGGTGTTATTTTTTACGTATAAACTGACTAGAGAGGCCGAAAGATGATGGATGGTAGTGAAACTTCTGAAGCAGCAAAGGGCAGTGCTTATGGAGATGACTCGGGAACGATTTAAGGAGATATTTTTCGACAGATACTTTCCAGCTTCGTCTAAAGAAACCAAGATAGAGGAGTTCCTGAATCTGAAACAGGGATCGCAGACAATGTAGCAGTATGCGGCAAGGTTCATTGAGTTATCTCGCTTTGCCCCGTACATTATTCTAGATGACACGAAGAAGGTAAGACAGTTTGAAAGAGGTCTATGGAGAGAATTATATAAGAAAGTGTCAATACTGAAATTGCAAGATTTTTCCGAGTTGGTAGATAGGGCAACTATGGCAAAAGCCAGAAAGCGTTCGGAGGCTGAGAAGCAGAAACAGAGAAAGAGATACATGCCTTCTAGTTCCCAACAGAGGTCTAGTCAAGGTTCGTGGAAGAGAGGTGGCTACTACGGGGATTGGAGGTAGGAGTCAGGGAATCATGGGTTTCAGGGTATGCAGTCTTTTCCAGCTTGTCTGCTATTGATGTGGGGATCTAGGGCATATGATGAGGGATTGTCAGGCTCAGATTAGAGCTGCTCCCACTCCTAGACTTGCTCAGGGAGGCTATCAGGCGCCTCGTGGATTTCAGCAAAGGAATATGGCTCCAGCGAGAGTTTATACCTTGATGCCTGGTGATGCTGAGATAGCTAGTGACGTGGTGACAAGTATGGTTAGCATGCTTTCATTTAAATTTATTGCATTATTTGATTCAGGAGCCACGCACTCATTCATGTATATGGAGTATATTAAATTATGTGGGGCAAAAACACAGTTGTTAGACACTGAACTCTTAGTATCTACACTGACAGGGTCACTAGTGAGGTGTAGTAGGGTACTTCGAGACTCTCCAGTTGATATCCATAGGAAAGTTTTGTGAGCTGATTTGATAGTGCGAGACATGCACGGGTTTGATGTAATATTCAACATGGATTGGCTAGTGGCTAACTTTGCCAGTATAGACTGTCGTTCAAGAGAAGTGATATTCAGACCTCCAGGAATACCAGAATTCAGATTTATAGGGTCACGAGTGCAATCCCCACCTCAGTTAGTTTTAGCTATTCAGGTGAGGAGACTGCTTTTAAGTGGTTGTGAAGGGTTAGTGGCCTTTATGAAGGAAATTTCAGGGAATGAATTGAAGCTCACAAGTACGCCAGTGGTAAAGGAGTATACAGATGTTTTTCCAGATTAGCTACTAGGCTTGCCACCTGATCGTGCAGTTGATTTTCCTATTGATCTGCTTCCAGGTACAACACCGATCTCTAAAGTACCTTATCGAATGGCACCAGCAGAGTTGGCATAATTAAAGAATCAGTTACAAGATTTGCTTGATAAGGGTTTTATACAGCCCAGTATATCTCCATGGGGAGCTCTAGTGTTATTTGTGAAGAAGAAAGACGGGTACATGAGGATGTGTATAGATTATAAGGAAATTAATGAGGTGACAATCAAGAATAAGTATCCTCTACCCCATATAGATGATTTATTTCATCAGCTCCAGGGTACACGGGTATACTCAAAGATTGATCTTAGATCAAGTTATCATCAAGGTAAGGGCAGAAGATGTATCGAAAACAGCCTTTCGAACCAGGTATGGGCATTATGAGTTTTTTGTTATACCTTTTGGTCTGACGAATGATCTTGTAATATTCATGGATTTGATGAATAGAATCTTCCACCAATATTTAAACTAGTTTGTTGTTATTTTTATTGATGATAAACTGGTCTATTCGAAAAGCTATGAGGAGCATGAGATGCATTTGAGGCAAGTTTTACAAATGCTTAGGGAAAAGAACTTGTATCTTAAGTTCAGCAAATGTGAATTCTAGCTTGAGAAGGTTGCGTTTTTAGGGCATGTCATCTCAGAGGATGGAATTTCTGTGGATCCCAGCAAGATTGATGCGGTAGTGAATTGGGCTAGGCCGAGGAATGTCTAGGAAATCTGGAGTTTCTTGTGGCTGGGTGGTTATTATAGTCATTTTTTTTAGGGGTTCTCAGCGTTATCAAGGCCTCTGACACGGCTGACTAGGAAGAATGTCAAGTTTGAATGGGACGATAGTTGTGAGCAAAGCTTCCAAGAATTGAAGCAAAGGCTTGTCACGACACTAGTGTTGATCATCTCGTCAGGGGGTGAGGGTTATGTTATTTACAGTAATGCATCCTTGAAGGGATTTGGCTGTGTGTTGATGTCATATAATAGGGTGGTAGCATATGCTTCCAGAAAATTGAAAGAGTATGAAAAGAACTACCCTACCCACGATCTAGAATTGGCTGCAGTAGTATATGCATTGAAGATTTGGAGGCATTACTTCTATGGTGAGTGATGTGAAATCTTCTCTGACCATAAGAGTTTAAAGTACTTTTTTCACTCAGAAGGAAATGAACACAAGGCAAAGAAGGTGGTTGGAGCATATTAAAGATTTTGACTGCACTACTAGTTATCACCTAAGAAAAGCAAACGTGGTAGCTGATGCGCTGAGCAGGAAGTCTGTGGGACCAGCACTGGTAGCTATGGAGGTTTAGCACCCGATCCGAATGGATCTAGAGAGACTTGATATAGAATTAATAGATAGTGAACCTCAGGCATTTATTGCCAACTTAGTGGTGCAACCTACTCTGCAGGAAAGGATTAAAGCCGCTCAGAAAAAGGATCTCTAATTAGCAAAGGTAATGGTTAGAGTATAGGGTGGTTAGGGAGAGGAGTTTTGCATTACAGATGATGGGGCTTTGCGGTTCCATTCTAGATTTTGTGTTCCTACTGATGTTGATATCAGAAGGACCATCCTAGAAGAGACTCATAGATCTTTATACACAGTTCATCCCAGCAGCACAAAAATGTATAGGGATCTGCAAGATTCTTATTGGTGAAGTGGTGTGAAGAAGGAGATGGTTGAGTATATAGCACAGTGCTTGATATGCTAGTAGGTAAAGGCTAAACACCAGAGGCCAACAGGCCAGCTGTAGCCACTTTTAATCCCAGAGTGGAAATGGGATCACATATCTATGGATTTTGTTTTGGGTTTGCCGTTGGCATTGCATGGCTAGAATGCAATCTGGGTGATTGTATATCATTTGACCAAGACCACTCATTTCCTTCCCATTAAGATCAGCAACTCCATTAACAGACTGGTAAAGATTTATATTCAAGAGATAGTCCGTTCTAACTGAGTGCCAGTGTCTATAGTGTCAGATCGAGACCCGCGTTTTACATCACGATTTTGGAGGAGCTTGCAAGAGGCTCTAGGGTCTCAGTTATCTTTCAACATGGCATTCCATCCTCAATTAGATGAGTAGACTGAGAGGATGATTCAGATATTAGAAGATATGCTTCGAGCATGCGTGCTGGATTTTGGGGATAGTTGGACCCAATTTATGCCGTTGGTGGAATTTGCGTACAATAACAGTTATCAGACCAGCATTAGCATGGCACCGTTAGAGGTGCTCTACGGTAGAAGGTGTCGTTCTCCTCTATACTAGGATGAAATGGGAGAACGACGAGTTGTGGGACCAAAGTTAGTACAAAAAGAGTATGATATGGTTCAGCTCATCAGAGATAGAATCAGTGCAACTCAGAACCGACAGAAGAGTTACGCCGATACCCACTGCAGGAAACTGGAGTTTGATATCAGAGATCATGTGTTTTTTAAAATATCTTCGTTAAAAGGGGTTATGATATTTGGAAGGAAAGGTAAACTTAGCCTTAGGTTCATTGGCCCGTTTGAGATTTTAGAGAAAGTAAGGCCAATTGCCTATAGGCTAGCTTTACCACCTGTGTTGTCCAGGATACATGATGTATTTCATGTCTCCATGTTGAGGAAATATGTCCCGAACCCTTCTCACATAATTAGTTATAGTGAATTAAAGCTTAGTGATTCACTAGCTTATGAAGAGGTACCAGTTTAGATTCTGGACAGGAAAGAACATGAATTGCACAATAAGAAGATTTCTTTAGTAAAGGTCCTGTGGAGAAACCATGCGGCGGAAGAAGCTTCATGGGAGCTTGAGGAATAGATAAGGCAGAAGTATCCGCATTTGTTCAGTGAGGTTTATTTATAATCAAGAAAGTGGGTGTGGTTATGTAATTTTTTTTTTGCAGGTTAGTCAATACATGTAGTAGTTTAGTTAGTAAGTAGTATTTTGGTTTTGGGAGAATTTTATTTTGTATATGTAATCTCCCAGAACTTTGAATGTAACCACGGTATTCCTCCGCCATAAGTGAGGGTAAGTAATAAACTAAGTAGATTGTTTGTCTTTAGATAATGGTGAATCATATGGATAGTAAATTTTGAGAACAAAATTTTTATAAGGAGGGGTGAATGTAGAGACCTAGTGAATTATATTAATTTTAAAAAAAAAAAGAGGAGGAAAGAAAAGGAAATTGTAAATTTGGAATTCAACAGGGTCTCGTCGACGAACGTGCTGCACTTGATAAGATCGTCGACGTGAGCACGCGTCTCATTGACAAGAAGTTACCGAGGGGCTTTTTTCAGTTATAAATTTCATCGACAAGGAAGAAGCATTCGTCAACGAGCTCCCTTCGTTGCCTCGTCGACAAGGTGACGTGTCTCGTCGACGAGTGCAGGTGTATAAATAGTTTGAACTCTGTTTTCACCACAGAATTCACGCAAAGAACTTCTCTCTTTCTCTCCTCTTCTGTTCTCCTTCCTTCTCTCTAAGATTTTGGGTCTTTTCTTTGCCAGATCAACATTCTAAAGCTATCACGCTACTCCTGGGAAAGTTCTCTTCAAGCCTGTTGGAGTAGATCGTTGGTGGGGCTAACTTGGACTTCATCCCAGATTCAGGGTAAGGCTTTTTATTAAGTATTTAGTATTCCTACAATTTTAGAAAATGTAGCATTTGGAGAAATAGTGAAGCTTTTTTTAGGGCAATGTTGTTTTCAGGGTGTTGAGCAGGGAACCCTGCAGGTGCAGGACTAGTCGTTTTAGAGGCTTTCCAGTAGTCAGGTAAAGGAGTAAACTAAATTAGTAATTTTTCATGAAAATTATTATTAATTAATAGAAGATTAATTTTCAAAAAGCATGTATTATGTATGAGTATATTTGGGAAAATACTGTTATTACATAGGAATATGTTCTTAGTGCAAAATGTCAGAAAATGTAATTCTAGAACAAATTTCATGTTTTTATTCAGTTTATGTGGCATGAATATTATTTCACATATATTGTATTATGTTAAGTCAGATTTACAGAAAAGGCATGTTTACATTTATTTTTAGAAATAACATGGATAATATAGGAAATTATGGTTTCAGAATATATGAAAAACAGTACATATGCTCAGTTCAATATTTATAATATGTTCAGCGCAAGGTCATGATTGATAGTCAACGCAAGGTCGCAGTTATATATGTTATCCAGCGCAAGGCCGTAGTTATGTATGTATCCAGTGCAAGACTGTGATTATGTTATTAGAACTCGGATGATAATTCAGATCAATTTTCAGGAGCACGGTACCGTAGCTATACAATTCAGTTCAGTTCAGTTCAGACTTATGCTAACCACCCCTGCCAGTAGAGGGGGTGGGAGATGGATAGTCAATGTGACTTTTAGTCTAGAGTTGTAGAAATCCACCTGGCAGTCTGGACCAGGGTATAGCGGGTCCATTATACTTACAGACATTTTTGACTCGGCTGTGGTCGGCCAGCCATTGTCGAGTCCCGTCTTCGGGCTGCACAACCCGTCATGGGGGGTAATACATGACATCAGCTAGCTATTCAACCTGGGTATATTTCAGTACTACTAGTTATAGCAGATGATTTTATGAACATTTAGATACAGTATGATCCAGTATAACTATGAAATTGTATGTTTATTCAGTTATGATATTATCAGTGTTTTTAGGCATGTAATATATACTGTATACTTTTTATAGCATGCAGATATTCATGTTGTCACGCAACTGTATTTTGTTTATTTTCCTTATTGAGAGGTGTCTCACCCCAGCTTAAAATATTTCAAGAAACCCATACAGACAAGCGGACCGAGCTCCGTGCCATTAAGGCAATTGTTCTACCCTACTAGAGGGGTGAGTTTTGAACTAGGATCAGTAGGTTTTTTATGTAAGATTTTCGTTATATCTTTTGGTGATTTTGAGGATTGTATATGTACATCTACAGAAATATGGTGGAATGTATGTAACTCTGGTATTGTATTTTATGGTTGGATGGATGTAATTTATATTTATTGCTGCTTAGGTGTCCGCTGTGTATGACAGGTGTGTCCTCGTTACCCACGGGTTTAGGTTGACTTTGTTATGTTATAAGTTAATGGTATCAGAGAATTAAATGTGGTTGATTATTTAGTAAATTAAGCAAGACGTTACAAAATGTTTCATCATAATCTATTCCTTCTTCTTGGTTATATCCTTTAGTTACAAGTCTAGTTTTATTTCTTACCACTATCCCATTTTCATCCTTTTTACTTCTAAATACCCATTTAGTTCCTATGATTGGATGATTATCTGGTTTGAGAACTAATTTCCATACTTTACCTCTTTCAAATTTATTTAACTCTTCTTGCTTGGCAATTATCCATGAGTCATCACTTAATGTTTCTTCAATATTCTTTGGTTCATCTTAAGATAAGAAAGCTTAGTGATTGCATGGATTTTTCAAGGAGGATCTTGTAGTTATACCTTATGATGATTCTCCTATTATTTGATCTTTTGGATGATTTCTTATATATTTCCATTCTTTTGGTACTTCAATATTTTCAACAGCATTATTATTTGATTTTTCTTCATTGTCTTCTTCTTTTGCTTCTACTATGTCTAAGTCTTCTTATTTTTGAGTAGTTTGAACTTCTTCAACTTTTAATGGTTTACTAAATGGAATTTCTTCGTCATTCCAAGATTGCAAGAGTTCTTTTAATGTATATTCTATAGGCTTTGCTTTTTAATGAATACTCTAAGAATATCCCTTCATCAGCTTTGCATCAAATTTACCTAAGTCGTCTTTGTCATTTAATACATAGCATTTACATCCAAAAACATGGAAATAAGAGATGTTAGGCCTTCTAACTTTCCAATGTTCATAGGGAGTTTTATTCAAATTTAATCTCATAGAAACTCTATTTATTACATAGCATGCGGTGTTTTCCGCTTCAGCCCAAAGGTATTTTGGTAGATTATGTTCATTTAAAATTGTTCTAGCCATTTTTTGAAGAATTCTATTCTTTCTTTCAACAACTCCATTTTGTTGTGGAGTTCTAAGTGCTGAAAAATTATGATTAATTCTATGTTCATTGCAAAATTTATCAACATCTTTGTTGTTGAATTCTCTTCCTTGATCACTTCTTATATTTGAAACATTATATCCTTTTTCATTTTGAAGTTTCTTGCATAGATTTATTAATATATTACAAACTTCATCCTTGGAGGTTAAAAACAATACCCAAGTAAACCTAGAGTAGTCATCAACTATAACAAAGGCATATTGCTTACCTCCTATGCTTTGAGATCTAGTAGGACCAAACAAATCCAAATGTATAAGTTCTAAGGATCTACTAGTAGATTTATGTTTCTTCTTTTTAAAACTTGTTTTGATTTGTTTTCTAAGTTGGCAAGCATCACAAATTTTATCTTTTATGAACTTTATATTTGATAAACCTTTAACTACGTTCTTTCTAGATAGGTTTGATAATAGGTCCATGCTTGCATGTCCTAGTCTTCTATGCTAAAGCCAACTAGCTTTTGTTGGAATTGGTGTATTCCCAAGAGGAGGCGAGAATTGGGTATTTAAAAATTTCTCCTAGGTTAAACCAGATGACAGTAGTATTATGCAACCTAGGGTCTGTCTAAAGCACATACCAATTCAATAGATAGACTATTAAGCGGATATGTAAACAATTAAAGCAATCTCAGTATATCAAAGATTTAAAGCAATAAATATTAACATACAGGTGCAGAAAGTAAATTGTATAAAATAAAACTGACACTATATATGTTATCGAGATTCGACCAATACTACCTGTATCCCCGCCTCGAGCTAACAAGTAGGAGGATTCCACTATGGCTCGTTTAATGGGTGGATTGGCACCTAATACATCACCTTATAGGATGGTGTACCTAGTTCTCTTAACCGAGTCTGAACCAGTTTGGTACTCTCCTAACCAGGTCTGAGCAAGTCTGGGACTTTTCACATGGCAAGTCTCCCTCTTCCGACCACACATCGAGAATACAACAAATATAATAATTTACGTACAAACAAATGCTTCTAATACAAGCATATATGTAACAGTATAACCAATGCACTTCACATAGATAAGAACTATAAGCTTAGTGCAAAAATGTGTAATGACACTCAAGGTAATGCCACTAAGCAATCAAGCTTGTATTATCAATCTGTCTTTGAAACAATTTATAAATATATATCAATCTCAAGTGGGGTTTCAAAGATTTTCAAAGATTGTAATCTAAATATCTCAAAATTATAAGCACAAGAAACAATAGCAAACCATGCTTGTCAAAAAATATTTTTCTTCACAATCACAAGACAAACTTAATGAGTCTTGCAATAATAGTGCAAAGACTCACTAGCTGACAAAATTTCCCCCACAAATGAATTTATGGATTAAATCAATGGGAAAATTTTTTGGCTAAACTCTCAATCAAAAATCAATTAAGCAATCAAAGTAACGAGAGTTTAAGCTATAGTATGGAGTGTAGGATCACTTAGAATACTCTCACTCAAAATGATTTTGCAAATGAATGAGCAAAGGATGAGAGTTTTGGCTTGTATGTGAGAAAAGATCACTCAAATTTTCAAAGGAATTTTATTAATCAAAATCTTTAATCCTCTGTTAATTTTTGCAAATGAGCTCATATATATAGCCTTATAAAAAATTTTGACCATTGGGATATGGTGGGAATAATTAAAAAAGTTTTAAACCAGTTTAACCCAAATAACCCCGTGTTATCGCCATTAAAATTATTTCAACCTCAGAGTTTCGGTCACTTGAACCTTGGGTTAGGTCACCCGAATATACACATGAAGAAAAGTGCATTTTTGATGTTCAGGTGCCTAGTAGATGGTTCGGTTGACTGGTCTAGGCGATTTTCCAAACTGCTTGACGTTCGGTCGCCTGGTCCAAAGTTCAGTCTGTTGAACTTCAACATTCGGTCGTCCAAGGTTAAAATGAATGTGAAGATCGGGTGCCCAAAGACCGTGGAAAAGTCCTTAATAAAAATTTGGTCGACCGAGAACATTCAAGTCATTTCGATTCGGTCACCCAACCTTTAGTCAACATTTTGACTTTTCACATGTTTAGTCGATCGAGGCATTTTCAATGCATACATTTGGTCTCCTGAAGTCCTTTCATTTTAGGTTCTAAGTCCTATTTTAAATCATGAGTAACCCAAGATTGCATAGTTGATAGTGGTGACTTTCCTAAGTGCTTGTGCAAGGACTTAGGGTCAGTCTATGGTCTAGGCTTTTCAATTAAGCCTAAAAACCTGGCGTCGGTCAACCTTCGATTGACCAAAATCTATCTATGGTCATTTTTTTCCCTATGGTCAATTTACGGTCATGTTGAGCTTATATTCCTACCATGCATGTCATGCATTAATTATTACAGATCGATATAAATTATTATACGCCCAAATATAATAAATGCATTTACAAATGAAGCACAAACAAGTCTTCTTCTTTTGCTCTTCGTTTTCCCATTGAATATGCCAGGAGTATGATTTTAAGTTCCTTAGGCTTCCATAAATTCACTCTCATGTGTTTACTGTATTGTAAGCCTGCTTACAAACAAGATATGCACATAAGATCCTTGTGTTTCGTCAACATCAAAACCAGAGATCGAACTCAAATAGTCAACAGCTTCACTCATGGCAGCCAAGCATATTATATCTTGAGAGACTAAGTTTTCAAGGTTTAGACAATATACATTATTTACTCTATAAGCTGTGAATAGAATTTCATGTTTTCCAAGATTTTGAACTATGCACTTATCTTGCTTAAAGATTATATCAAGACCTTTGTCAATAAGTTGACTAATGCTTAAAAGGCTATGCTTTAATTCATCAACTAACAAAACATCATCAATAGTAAGTGAGAGTTCTTTACCAATTTTACCTATTCCGGTGATTTTACCTTTGGTGTTGTCACTGAAGGTCACATACCCTCCATCTTTTTGGACTAAGGTGGTGAACTTTATTCTATCTCCCGTTATATATCTTGAAAACCTGCTGTCCAAGTACCATTTTTCCTTCGATGGAGTAGTCCTAAAGCATACCTATAAGGAAGGATTCACAGTGTTACTTTTAGAACCCAAACCTTCTTACTTTTTTTTTAATTCATGCCTAGTTTTAGTGTTTACTTTCCATGTATTCTTGATTTTGACATACTTCTTTTTAAGTAGACAATTAAACTTAATGTGTCCCTTATTTCTACACATGTAGCAAGTAGTGTTTTCATGTATATTTGTAAAGGATGTACTTGCATAGTATTTTGCTTTTTTTACAAAATAACCCATAAATAATTTTTTCTTCCTTTTATTGTCAATTCCATTGTAACCAATTCCTTCTTTATTACTAATCATCCTTTATTGACCAACCATCTTTTCAAAATTCTCTTTTCCTCTAGTAAAATTGTAAATAATTTTATATTTATCTTCAATTTTACTTTTAAGTTCACTTATTTCTTGGTCTTTCTTACTTTCATCATTTACTTGTAGTTTTACTAACTCTTGAGACATATTGTTAATTTTCTTCATTAGATCATTAATATGAGAATCTTTTTCTTTTTCCACCGATTTAGAACTTTCTAATTGATTCTTAAGATTTTTATTTAGTTCTTTCAAGGCTATATTTCTTTTATACACTTTGATGAACCTATTGCGTAAGTTGAATAATTCAGCTTGAATTTCCTTATATGAAGGCATGCTATCACATGAATTATTATTAGACTCTCCACTAGATTCTTCCGATGAACTATAATAAGAGTTTACCTCAGCATTGAGTGCCATAAAGCACATGTTGGCAACTTCTTGTTCACTTGATTCATCTTCCGATTCGTTTGAGCATGTGTCATCGCACGTAGCTTTCATTGTCTTCTTGTTCTTCTTCTTGTCCTTCTTCGGCTGTGGACAATCGGGTTTTATGTGTCCAACCTTCTTACAATTATAACATGTAGGTGGATCGTTCTTAGTTTCCTTTGCGCTTGTTTCACCTTTGTTAGTTTTAGATCCTTTAAATTTCCTAGGGAATTTCCTATTCTTCCTAAAAAAATTCCCAAGTATTTTAGTGATAAAGGCTAGTTCTTCATCATCCAATTCATTGTCTTCATCCTCATCACTAGAACTTTCTTTACTAGCTTTAAGGGCTGTTGATTTCTTGTTTTTGTTATTGTTCTCTGAATTTCTTTCATTCATCGTCATCTCATATGTGAGTAGAAAGCCTATTAATTCATTTAGGGAGGTGTTTTTCAAGTTTCTTCCTTCCGTAATGGCAGCAACCTTAGGCTCCTAAATTGGTGGCAATCCTCTAAAAATTTTTCGGATCATTTCATAAGTTGAGTAATTTTTCCCTAAGGCATTGAGGGAGTTTATTATGTGAGTGAACCTAGTGTACATAGTAGTGATGGTTTCATCTGGGTTCATCTTAAAAGTTTCATACTTGCTTGTGAGCATGTTGATTCTACTATCTCTAACATCTATAGTTCCTTCGTAGGTTACTTCTAACTTGTCCCAAATTTCTTTGGTTGACTTGCATGCCATGACCCTATTAAACTCATTAACATCTAAAGTGCAATATAGTGCATTCATGGCACTAGAGTTAACTTGCATCATTTTATAGTCATTGTCGATCAAGTCTTTTTCTTCTTTAGGAACTTCTTTACCATCTACGAGTTAGGTAGGAATGTAGTCACTGTGTGTGACAACCTTCCATGCTTTCCAATTCATGGTTTGAATATATATCCTCATTCTTCATTTCTAAAATGTATAGTTTAGACCACAAAAGATAGGCGGCCTAGTAGATGATTAGCCTTCAGCAAAGGGGATACACCTAGGTGTGCAATTTAGACCTTTATATAGCTTCTAATTAGGATTCACTATAATTAGGCTATGATACCAATTGAAAGTCAAAGTGTTATCCCAAGAGGGGGGTGAATTGGGTTTATAAAAATTCGTTTAAGTGTTTTTACAAATTTACAACTTTTGTATACTTAAGCAAACAAACAAGAATAGTTTGAATTTAAACTACTCAATTAAACCAACCACAATCACAATCACAAACCAAATAGCAACAATCAATCAATCACAATACTTAAACCAAATTTTTGAAAGCTTTGAGCACTTTCTTATTTCAACGTTTTCCAAATTTCAGTTTGTAGCCCTGTGTGAATGATTTTTTTAACCGCTTCTTTTAATCAAGATTTCCGCAAGTGGTTAATGAACATACTCTCTTTAAGGTTTTCGTAAAATATTAACCAACGTACTTTCTTAGATTAAAAGGTCTTCTCAATCTTAGTTTTTCAGCAAACTTGCACTTTCACACAATTTATCTATGCTGAAATTTAAATAGAAAAGGGTAGAGAGTGAGACTGAAATTTTTTACGAGGTTTGGCTTATCCCTTGCCTACGTCCTCGCCTTAGGTAAGACCACCTAAGGATTCCAATAACTTGTTCCTTTCTGGGAGGAACAAATTGTCTACAACCCTCCTTTAGGGTGGAGCCCCCTCTCCAAGCGATACCCCATGCTCGATTACAATGATCCAATCACTTGAACCGTCAACAAACAAGAAACAAGAAACAATTGATTTTGTACAAAGAATACTCTCAGATAGAGCTAGTTAGTACAATTTAAAGAATTATATAATTCAATAAAAAATATCAAAAGAAATATAGTTGAAGCTTAAGAACAATTTCATCAGATTACTTCTCTTAGATAAGAATCAGCAATTCAGATTGTAGTGCTTAAAGAAGAATAATCAACGGCTCAGAATTTTAGTGATTCTCAGATTGCAAGAGTAAGCAAGAAAGAGCTTTGAGGGAACAAGAGAGCTTTCAACTTGAGAGCAAATTTTCAAATGCTTGGTGTGTGTTTGATTAGAGAAAACATGTATTTATAGGCTCAAAAAGGTTAATTCATGTCACCCAAGTTTACTTGAAGTATTTCTCAAGTTTTTACTAAATTTTGGAGCACAAGAAACTTATTTTGAATTCTAAAACTTTTAAAAAATATAAATGTTAACAGTGGTCAGGCACCTAAAGTCTCGGGGTTAGTCGCCTGAGGTTCCTTAAAATTGTGAAATTTCAACTGAAAACAGGGTCAGGTGCCTAAGGTGACAAGGGTCAGTCGCCTGAGCCTACACTGTCTTTTCAGAAATTCATTAGGAAAATCTTTAGGCGCCTGATCTTATTCTTCACTCGCCTAAGGAAAATCTTCAAGCACCTAAGCTTATTCTTTAGTCACCTGAACAGACAAATTTTCTGTATATCAATTCAATTTTCAAAAGACACTTAGCTCTCTTGCTTTGTTACTCATAGAAACATTTTCCAAGGTTTTAAAACAAGGTCTCTAAGTCCAATACAAACCCTAATGAGCTTCAAACCATTTCCACATGATATTCGGTATGAAGTACTTACATAGTTTATCTTAAAGCCTTAAAAACTCTAAGCTTGAAGTCTTCATGGTGTCTTTGCTTTGAATCCTCTTAGACTTAATCTTAAGTCAACTTTAGGTTTCCATATGCTTTGAACATTTTGGGTCCATTTGAGCTTCCATTGGATTTATTTAAAGATGAGTGTGGCTTTGTGGTCCTTGGTGATCTTGAATTTGCATTTCTTTTGATCTTTTGAACTTTGTCAATTAAACATTCCTGAAACATCATCACTTAACAATAATATGTTAAATCAACCTTCATTTGTTATCATCAAAATGAGATTTGAAAGCCATGTTAGGCCAATATAATCAATCTGAACACAATCATTGTCTGCATTGAGTCATAGTCATTTAAGTACATGATTTAGTGTTGGGAAAAATTTTACGTAATTTTAGCAGCATGCCATTTGAAAATAGAGCAATTAAAAAAAATATGTACATCAAACACCTTATTGATTTTAGTAAGCAGATTACAATATAGCACATCATTCAAATCAAGCATGCAATTTATATCATTGCATCAACCATGTAAGAGGCATTACGAACACGTATGCAAAGTATTCAGTATAGTGCAAGGCAGTTCACACTATGATCCATAAAATAGTTTGAACATGCATTTTAATAAAGATAGCAATTTTATTCCTCACAAGACATTAAGTACATAAATAAGTGTGTGAAAGTGAAAATAATTTTAGAGCCGTAGTGATTTTAAGTTAGATGCTCCCCCTCAGTTTGTGCACTCCATCATATCTCTAGACAATTTATCTACTGTGCATTAGGCCTAATTCACGTCTAATCTGTATAAATCTGTCCTCGTGAAGAGGTTTCATGAAAATGTCAGCCCATTGTTCATTAGTGCATACAAATTCAAGTGTCACATCCCCCTTTTGTACATGGTCACGAATAAAATGATATCTAATCTCAATGTGCTTAGTTTGTGAGTGTGAAATAGGGTTCTTTTAAGATATTTATTGCACTAGTGTTATCACATTTTATGGGTATTGTTTCATAGTGCAATCTATAATCCATGAGTTATTGCTTTATATAAAGCGTTTGAGCACAATAACTCCTTACAGCAATGTGTTCAGCCTTGGCTGTGGATAGTGCAACTGAGTTCTGTTTCTAGGAAAACCAAGAAACCAGGGATTGCCCTAAATAATGACAAGTGTTGCTAGTGCTTCTTCGATCTACCTTACTACTGGCAAATTCAGCATCTGAATAACTAACAATCTCCAAAGAAGTGTACTTAGGATACCACAGTCCAAGCTCAATAGTTCCAATAAGGTATCTAAGTATCCTTTTTACTGCTAACAAGTGGGATTCCTTAGGTGCAGCCTGAAATCTAGCACACATATATACGCTAAACATAATGTCAGGCCAGCTCGCAGTCAAGTACAATAGGCTGCCAATCATCCCACAATAGAGCTTAACATCTACCGGTAATCCTTGCTCGTCTTTATCTAGTTTTTTGGAAGAGCTCATAGGTGTTCCTAAAATTTTACCATTTTCCATGTTAAATTTCTTGAGCAAGTCTCTAATGTATTTTGATTGGCATATGAAGTTCCATGCTTGGCCTATTTTATTTGAAGACCTAGAAAGAAATTAAGCTCACCCATCATGCTCATTTCAATTTCATTTTGCATGCATTTGGCAAACTCTTTACATAACTCATCATTTGTAGCTCCAAAAATGATGTCATTTATATAGATCTATACAAGGAGTATATTGTCATTTTTAGCTTTTATAAATAGAGTTGTGTCAATTTTTCCTCTAACAAATCCATTATCTAATATAAAACCACTAAGCCTCTCATACCAAGGTCTAGAAGCTTGCTTCAATCCATACAAGGCCTTAGTCAATCAATAAACATGATTAGGAAATTTATGGTTCTCGAATCTTGGAGGTTGTTCTACATACGCCTCCTCATTGATGTAGTCATTTAAAAGGCGCTTTTGACATCCATTTGATACAATTTGAAATTCTTAAAAGCAGCATATGCTAATAACATACGAATGGCTTCCATCCTAACCACATGAGCATATGTTTCCTCAAAGTCTATACCTTCCTCTTGGTAATATCCTTGGGCTACTAGTCTTGCCTTGTTTCTAACTACTATTCTAGTTTCATCCTTTTTGTTCCTATAGACCCATTTGGTTCCAATAACAATGTGATCATCAGGTCTAGGAATCAAGGACCAGACTTTATTCCTCTCAGATTGATTAAACTCTTCCTGCATGGACAATACCCATGATTCATCTTCTATGACCTTATTTATATTTTTAGGTTCCTCCAAAGATAAGAATTCAAAGTGGCTGACAAGAATTCTTAAGGATGAACAAGTGGCAACCCCACGTGAGGGTTCATCTAAAATTTGATCTATGGGATGATTTCTTACAAATTTCCACTCTCTAGGTAGCTCGTGTACCTGATTCTCTTCCTGATTATCTTGAACATGTGTTTCACTAATTTCTATGCTCTTTTCAGTGTTATTTTCAATGGATATTTTCTCTAATCCCGTAGTCATTTCAATATCATCATCATCTATCTTCTTGGAAAAGGGATTGGACTCATCAAACACTACACAGATGGACTCTATTACAGTCAATGTTCTCTTATTATATACCCTGTAGGCTTTACTATCTAATGCATAACCTAGAAATATACTCTCATCAGATTTCGAATCAAATTTTCCTAGGTTCCTATTATTCCTTAAAACAAAACATTTACAGCCAAAAACATGAAAGTAGGAAATATTAGGTTTATGGCCATTCCACAATTCATAGGGGGTTTTGGTGAGAGTGGGCCTGATCAAAACTCTGTTCATAACATAGCATGTTGTGCTAACAACTTTAACCCAGAAGTATTTAGGTAATTTATGTTCATTGACCATTGTTCTACCCATTTCTTGTAGAGACCTATTCTTTCTCTCAACTACACCATTCTGTTGTGGAGTCTTAGGTGCAGAGAAATTATGAGATATACTATGAAGATCACAAAATCCTTCCGTATCATTATTCTTAAATTCTCTTCCTCTATCACTTCTAATATGTGAGATTTTATACCCTTTATTGTTCTGAATTTTTTTGCGTAATCTAGCAAGATTTTCACATGCTTCATCTTTATGAGCTAGGAATAATACCCATGTGAATCTAGAATAGCCATCAACAATCACAAAAGCATATGATTTTCCTCCTAGACTCTAAATTTGATTAGGACCAAATAAATCTAGATGTAGCATTTGAAGTGGCCTAGTAGTGGAGATGACTTTCTTTTTATTAAAGCTTGATTTTGTTTGCTTACCTATTTGACATGCATCACAAATTTTATCTTTCACAAACTACATTTTTAGTAAGCCTCTAACTAATTCATTTTTTACTAGCTTTGACAGTAAATCCATACTAGCATGCTCTAGTCTCCTACGCCAAAGCCAACTAGCCTCATTTATAGTAGAAAAACATGTCACATGTTGGGAGGCTAAATTATAAAAACTAGTTGTATACACATTTTCAAATCATTAGCAGTAAAGAGAACTTTATTTTCAGATGTTTTTTCAACAATGCATTTATCATACTCAAATGATACCCTATATCTCCTGTCACATAATTGACTTATGCTCAACAGATTGTGTTTCAAACCATCAACAAGCAACACATTATCTATCACAAGGGAAGGTTCCTAACCTATCTTACCTACGCCGATGATTTTGCCCTTTGCGTTATCCTAGAAGGTTACGAATCCTCCATCTTTGGGTGTAATGGATGCAAACTTGGCCTTATCACCCATCATATGTCGTGAGCAGCCACTATCCATGTACCATTTGTCCTTGGAGGAGGATGATCTCATCCAAACCTACAAAAGACACTCAAGTAACTGATTTTGGTACCCAAATTCTATTGGGTCCATAGGGTTTAGTGCCTAATACTCCTTTGATTCTCCAGACTTTCTTTATTTTTACATCTCTATTTTTAAATAGACAATCAAATTTAATGTGGCCTGTATTTTTGCATTTAAAACAAGTAGTATGCCTATAGGAGTCTTTAGATGGGATAACTGATTTTGATTCTTTTACAAAGTATCTCATGTAGAGAATTTTCTGTCTCCTATTTTCGATCCCATTAAAACCCAAGGCCTTCTTTATCAAGAGAATTTATTTGGGCTTCAAGGAGTCTTTCAAAAAAATTTTGACCCTCTGTGAATTTATAAATGATTTTGGAGCAATTCTCCAATTTTCTTTCAAGACACTCAATTTTCAAATCCTTTTCTTTCAATGAAGCAGAATGAGAGTGTTTTCCTATTTCGAATAGTTTTGACCAATTTGTGCATTTATTTTCCAAATCATTAATTTTATTAGTCATTTTCTCAAGAGATTTACAAACATGAATATATTCAAGTTGCAATTCTTTATATGTAGGCATGTTGTCATCATCAGAATCGGCACTAGAATAATAAGATGATAAGGAACATAATGATAATACCTCGTGGTCACTGTGTGCCATTAAGTACAGATTTGCGACTTTAGTGTCACTGGACTCGGTGTCTGAACTACTGATACTATGTTTATCTCAAGACGTGCCGGCTTTCATCACCCTCTTCTTCATTTTTGATTCCTTTTTCAGTAGTGGGTAGTCAGGTTTAATGTGGCTAACTTTATTATAGTTGAAGCATATAGGAGGATCTGACTTTTCCTTTTTCCTGCTCGACTCACACTTTTCTGCTTTTGAGTTCCCGAATTTTCTAGAGGGCCTTCATTCTATTTAAAAAAACTTGCAGACTTTTTTGGTTAGCAAAGCCATGTCTTCATTCGGCTCCTCGTCGCTATCTATAAAAGAGCCACTAGTAGACGCTTTCAAAGCTATCACTTTTCTAGCTTTGTTATGCTCACTCACCCTTTCATTTATGGCCATTTCATACATGATGAGTGATCCTATAAGGTCATCTAGTGTTATTGCCTTTATATTTCTACCCTCAACTATGGCTGTAGCCTTCGCTTCTCAGATTGGTGGAAGACCCCTAAGTATTTTCCCAATCATTTTATAAGTAAGGTAAGTCTTACCAAGTGCATGGAATGAGTTAGTGATTTTTTTGAATCGAGTGTACATGCTTTGTATGGATTCACCAGAGTTCATTCTAAATACCTCATATTCACTAGTTAACATGTCAATTCTACTATCCTTTACATCTCTAGTGTCTTCGTATGTAACTTCTAATTTATCTCATATTTCTTTAGCTGAGGTGCATGTCATGACCCCGTTAAATTCATTAACATCAAGAGCACAGTATAAAAGATTCATGGCAATAGCATTTACTTGAGTTGATTTCATGTCATCATTTATATATTCTTCTTCAGTCTTAGGTACATTTACTCTTTCTACAATTTTCATAGGGACAAAATCCCCTTTGGAGACAACTCTCCACACCCTCCAATCAACATTTTGAAGAAAAATACGCATTATTTGTTTCCAATAGGTGCAATTAACACTACACAAAATAGGAGGTCATATGGAAAAGTGTCCCTCCGCAAATGGGATAACACCAACATGATCCATTGCGATATTTTGCAAAAACGTTTAAGTCTAGTGCAACGAGGCCCTAATACCAATTGATGTAATTGGTGTTATCCCAAGAGGGAGGGTGAATTGGATATTTAAAAATTTTAGGTCACTTCTATTCTAATTTAATCCACAATCAATAACTCGACCTAAGGTCTTTTCTAGACACTTCTAATTCAATAGATACAAGGATGATTAGATAAGCTAGACAGATAAAGTAGTTCCAATATTTCTCAAGCAAACACAAATACATATCAAAATATTAGTGCAATGAATCCAGTAAATACCAGAGAGCAAGTAAACGCAGGAATGTAAAGAGAAATAAGAGAACAGTGACACACGATATGTTATCAACGTTCGGCAATTGTGCCTACGCCTCGCCTCTAGCTAACTAGCCCAAGTATTCCACTAATGCTCACTTAACGGGTGGAGCGACACCATTTACAACACCCTCTCTTTACTGGGAGAGGGAAACCCCAGCTCACATTCACAGGGCTAAGCCCAACCTATACAACTAATCCTTACTGGCTAGATCGCCACCTCCTCAGGCTACACCTGGAATACAATCAACAAATAAAAATTTTTTGTACAATACAAGTGCTTCTATACTAAGAAAATATGTACCACAATACAAACAATGCACTCTAATATGATAAAGATTTATGCTCAATAGAGTATCATAATTTTATCTCTCAAACAAATATACTATGTGACAATGTGAGAGATGTTAATGAGTGTAATCCTTGATTAAAAAGAATGTAATGCACTCTAAGTCAATATCAAGGATTTAAAATCACACAAAAAAATATCTCCAACAAATATTTTCAAGCAATGAAGTATTGGAGATAATAACAATAAGCTTCAAAAATATTTTCCAATAATAAAAAAAGCTAGTTTTGAGTCTTGCAATCAATATGCAAAGACACACAAGCTATGGAAAGTTTTTCCCAAAGAAATATATGTATCAATCAAAAAATATGGGAAGAACTTCAAGATTTTACTCTCAAAAGGATTTTTAAAAGGTAAATGAATATATGAGAGTCAAAAATTTTAAAACAGATGTGAAGTTCACAATAACAATCAATCAATCTTCCAAGTGCAATAAATTGCAAAATAGAGATTGAGAATCAAAGCTCTCTTTTTAAAAAATTTCACAAGAGAATGAGAAGAGAGTAATATGTGCTTGCAAATATGTGAGTAGGAGAAAAATGGCTTAAGAATTTTCAGAGGATTTTTGTGCTAATCAAAAGTTAATCAAGTTGTTAGTCAGAAGAAATGATGGGGTATATATAAGTTTCCCAAAAATTATGACCTTTAAGGACACTGTGGGGATTATAGAATTTGTTTAATTAAAAAATAACCCTGATTAGCACAATAAAAAATTGGGAACCCGAGAGGTTTAGCTGACCTAGGGCATCGCCGGTTGACTGGGCCAATTTTTCTAAGAGGCATGCCAAGGAAACCGCTGGTCAGCTAGCCGAAGGCGATTCTGAACCCTTCATAGGTTCGGTCAACCTAGGCATAAAGCCAATTGGCTGTTCATGCAGGTCAGTCGGGTGTGGCATATTTGAACTAAAAGGACGGTCAGTCGAGGCTTTGGATAAGAGGCCAGATACGCAAGGTTGGTCACCCGAGCATTTTAGTTCAATATAGGGTCGGCCGGCTGAACATGTCCAAAAATACACCATTCCTATCAGTGGGAAGCATAGTCACTGCGGGTATAGTGTTGATGGCATCAGTTGGCATAGTGACCTTCAACACAGCATAGTTGATAGTGGGGAGGACGATGCCCATGACCGGATAAGGAACAACCACGTGAGGAGTGGTTGCGTCCATTATTAGAGGTGTGGCTAGCATTCGTATGAGAAAAAAGTTCGCTGGTGTTGGTGGGCTGCGGGAAGAAGCTGTAAACGCAGCAACAAGAGGTGTAATAGGCTCAAGGGACCTCTAAAAGATCTCAAAGCTCTCAACTTTGGAGACATGGTCAGCAAAGGTGGGCAAAGGGGTGAGAGCCATTTGAGTAGAGGAGAAGCTCGAGAATTTAGTGTCGAGTCCACGAAGGAACCAGTGCACCTTGTTTGTTCCATCAACAAGGCGATCAATGGCATAGAGCTGACCATAGAGGGTTTTGAAGGCTCGAGCAAACTCAACCACAGTTTTGAAACCTCTTTTCATTAACTGGAGTTCATATTTGAGTTGAATCGCACAGCCTTAGACCGATGATTGAAGGTAGTCTCCAAGGTAAGCTAGACCTCTAATAGAATATAAAGGCCAACAATTTCATTTAGAACTTTTTCGGTGAGAGAGGCACAAAGAAGACATATGAGGCATTGGTCAGCAGCCCTCCACACTAGGTAGTTGTTGTTCAGTTTCTCAGAAGTGGCAGGATCAAATTTTGAAAGCAAGTCAATGGAACCATCTATATGACCAAGTAGATCTTGGTTCTCAATGAAGGGAAGAATTTGACTATGCCAAAGAAGATAATTTGAAGATGATAACTTTATTGTGATCATGTGAGTAAGTGTATGGAAAGGTAGAGGAGCAGAAGAGCCTACAGTTGTCATGGTTTTGACAGGATCTATGACAATTGTAGGAGCCAAACAATCGGATCACAAGAAGTGAAAGATGGCTGAGAAAGATTTAGCGACGTTGGTTAGTGTTAACGATGCTGGTTCATTGAAGAGGGAGTGCAAGATTCGACGTCAATGGAGATGACAATGACGATGGACGGCGACAAGTAGAGTGAGGAAGAAGAAGGCGCAAATGTGACAACCTGAATAAAAATGGAATTTAAATAATAAATAGGAAAGGAAATTATCAAAGGACTTGTTGACGAAGTCAGGATTCGTCAACGAAGGTAGAAGAGAATTCGTCGACAAATACTAAATTTCGTCAATGAGGAAATACCAAGAGAGGTTTGAGCCGACTGAATTTCATCGATGAGGACTGAATTTCGTCAATGAAATTATTAAAGGATTCGTCGACGAATGACGTGGCTCGTCGACGAATCCCCTATTCTATAAATATGAAAAATCTGGATTTTTACTTCACAGTTAAGCAAACTCTCTTCTCTCTCTCTCTCTCCCCTTCGGCCCTCTCTCTCTCTCTCATCCATTTTCGGCCAGATTTATACCGGATAAACAATCCGAAGTCACCATGACACTCCTGGGGAAGTTCTCTCCAAATTTTCTGGAGCGGATCGTTGGTGAAAACAAGTTGGAAATCATCCCTGAGTTAAGGTAAGGCTTTTTAAGTCAAATTTGATCGTACGAAAGTTATAGGAAATGATATACACATAAAAATACTGAAGCTTAATACTGAGAATTTTCAGTTTCAGGGTATTGATTATGAAATCCTACGGGGGTTAGACCAAGATATTTTAGGGGCTTTCTCAGTAGTCAGGTAAGGGAATAAACTAAAGCAGTTACTTTCTTGCAAATTATTGTTATTTATGAGAAAAGTTATTTTCAGGAAAAGCATACATTATATCTGTATAATGCGAAGGAAATGTACGTTTGAGAAAATACTATTACTATGTTGAAATGTATATATATGTATGAAATGCCAGAAAACTATAATTTTAGAATACAATGTATGGTTTTATACAGCAAATGTGTGGCATGAATATTATTTTACATGGAAGAATATCATGATACGACAAATATACGAATGGAATATGTTTTGAGAAATTAGGAAATAGTACAATACATTACAATGTTGAAATACATGAGAAATGATTTATTTTAAGAATGATATATGAAATGTTCGGCGCAAGGCCGTAATTTATGAAATGTTCGGCGCAAGGCCGTAATTTATGACATGTTCGACGCAAGACCGTGATTTATGAAAGATTTGACGCAAGGCCATATTTATGCAATTATGAAAGATGCTATATGATTATGTATTATACGTTATCAGAACCCGGATGTTAGTTTAGTTCAGTTTAGGAGCTTGGTATTGCAGCTATATAGATCAGATATCTATATTCAAACTTATGCTAACTACCCCACGAAAGGGTGGGAGATAGATAGTCGATGTGACTTTCAATGTAGAGTTGTAGAGATCCACCTGGAAGTTTGGACCAGGGTGTGGCGGGCCCATTGTACTTACAGACATTTTTGACTCAATAGTGGTCGGCCAGCCATTGTCGGGTCCCGCCTTCAGGTTGCACAACCCGTCATGGGGGGTAATACATGACATCAGCTAGTTATTCATCCTAGGTATGTTTTCAGTATTATCAATTATAACAGAGTTTCATGTACGTTATGATTTATTAATAAATATGAAAGTATATGAGAATTTAGTATGTTATGATGAATGTTTATATATGAAATGTACTGTATATGTATAATTGCATTAAATGTTCATGTTGCCACACCTTACTGAGAAGTGTCTCACCCCCAAACTTAATATATTTTTCAGGAGACCCTGAGTGATCGGCGGGTCATAACCGCCATTGAGTTTACTAAGCTACCCCGTTATGAGGGTAAGCAATGTACTAGGATCAGAATTGTTTTGATTATGGGATCCTAGATGTATTTTGAAATATTTTGGAAGAATGTAAATAGATACAGTATTTTGGGAATGTAGATAACTCTGGTATTATGCTTCTGGCATTATGCTTTATGGATGGATGATTTTGATTTTATGTTTACTGCTGCTTAGGTTTCCGTTGTGATTGACAGGTGTCCCCGTTACCCACGGGTTTGGGTTAACTTTTCCATTCATTATGTTACATTTTATATTAAGAAATTGAGGTCGTTACATTTGGTATCCGAGCTTAGGATACTAGGTTCTGTAGACTCTGGAGTGCAGCAGTAATAATATGAGAGTATAGGATAAGGTGATTTGAGGTCTAGTTTTGTAGTCTAGATGCAGGACTTCCATGGTGGTTTGTGTGATTTTCCTGGGGTGATGATTTCAGGAAAGTCATTGTAAACTATCGTCGGGTTGGGTATCTAGGTTGCAAGATTGAACGTTGAATTAAGATCAGGAGTGACGAGTTAATTAGGAGAAATATACTATAGGAGTTGAGTGACATGTATAGTGAAGGGGTTTTGAGTTAAGTTACGTGTTTTTTAGGATGGACCTTGGTGGAAATAGTGCCCACGCTAGTGGGAGTGAGGGTGCTGGACCCTCGGGCACTACAGATAGTGATTCAAATGTCGTTTTACGTAGTGTGGCACAGCAAGTTATGGCAGAAATTTCCAGGAGTTTGAAGGAACCGGGTGGTCCATCGGTAGGCGACGATAGTTCAATTGAAAAGTTTATTAAAATAAGTTCTTCGGCTTTCTCAGGAGGGACAGATCCTGCAGTTGTTGAAAACTGGGTGCAGGAGATAGAGAAAATATTTGCAGTGCTGCAGTGTTCAGAGGAGCAGAATGTGTTGTTTGCCACCTATAAACTGACTGGGGAGGTCGAGAGATGGTGGACAGCAGTGAGACTTTTAGAGCAACAGAGGACTATACCTGTGGAGATGACGTGGGAGCGATTTAAAGAAATATTCTTCGATAGGTATTTTCCAGCCTCTTCCAGGGAGGTTAAAATTGAGGAGTTCTTGAATCTGAAGCAGGGACAACTGTCAGTATAGCAGTACGCGATGAGGTTCATCGAGTTATCTCCCTTCGCCCCATACATCATTCCAGATGAAGCGAAAAAGGTATGGCAGTTTGAGATAGGCCTGAGGAGAGAAATTTATAAGCAAATATCGATTTTGAAGTTGCAGGATTTTGCTGAGCTAGTGGATAGAGCCACTATAGCAGAGATTGGTGAGCAATTGGAGGCTGAGGAGCAGAGGCAGAAGAAGAGATCCACACCTTCTAGTTCCCAACAGGGGATTGGACGTAGTTCATGGAAGAGAGGTGGCTACTATAGGGATCGGAGACAAGAGACTAGGAATCGCGGTTTCTAGGGTGTACAGCCATCTCCAGTTTGCCCGACTTATGGGAAGAGGCACCCAAGAGAGTGTCGTGTCGGGCGAGGTGTCTGCTACAGGTGCGGGGAGCCAGGACATATGATGAGAGAGTGTCTAACACAGATTGGAGTTGCTCCTAGTCCTAGCCCTATACAAGGAGGTTACTAGGCACCACGTGGAGGCCAACAGGGGAATATGACCCCAGCTAGGGTTTTCTATTTGATGTCGGGCGATGTTGAGGCAGCCGGCGACATGATGACAGGTACTGTTAATATGTTTTCATTTAAAGTGATTGCACTTTTCAATTCTAGTGCCACACACTCATTTGTGTCCTTGGGGTGTGTTAAATTATGTGGAGCGGAAACACAATCATTAGATGTTGAACTGTTAATGGCAACACTAACCGGGTTAGCAATGAGATGTAGTAGGATGCTTCGTGGTTGCCTAGTTGATGTTCAGGGGAGAATTTTATCTGCTGATTTGGTGGTGCTGGATATGCATGGGTTTAACATTATCTTTGGCATGGATTGGATAGCAGCTAATTCTGCTATTATAGACTGTCGTGCAAGGGAAGTGATATTCAGACCTTTAGGGAAACCAGAATTTAGATTTATAGGGTCACGAGTGCAATCCTTACCTCAGATGGTCTTAGTTGTTTAGGTGAGGGGACTGCTTTAGAATGGCTGTATAGGATTCGTGGCTTTTGTGGAAGAAATGTCAGAAAATGAATTGAAGCTTATCAATATGCCTGTGGTGAAAGAATTTACAGACGTGTTCCCAGATGAATAACCAGGTTTGCCGCCTGATCGTGAAGTAGATTTTCCCATTGATCTACTTCCAGGTACAGCACCTATCCCTAAAGCACCGTACCGAATGGGCCCAACAGAATTGGCAGAACTGAAAGACCAGTTGCAGGATTTCCTTGATAAGGGTTTCATACGACCTAGTGTATCGCCGTAGGGAGCTCCAGTGCTATTTGTAAAGAAGAAGGACGGGTCTATGAGGATGTGCATAGATTACAGAGAGATTAATAAGGTGATCATCAAGAACAAGTATCCTCTACCCTATATCGATGATTTGTTTTACCAGCTCCAGGGTACACGGGTGTATTCCAAGATTGATCTCAGGTCAGGTTACCATCAGGTAAAGGTAAGAGCAGAAGATGTATCAAAGACGGCTTTTAGGACCAGGTATGGGCATTATGAGTTTCTTGTTATGCCATTTGTCCTAACGAATGCTCCTACGATATTTATGGACTTAATGAATCGAATATTCCATCCATATTTAGATCAGTTTGTGGTTGTCTTCATTGATGATGTACTAGTCTATTCGAGGAGCTATAAGGAGCATGAGATACATTTGAGGCAGGTTTTGCAAATGCTTAGAGAGAAGAAGTTGTATGCAAAATTCAGTAAATGTGACTTCTGGCTCAAGAAAGTTGTTTTTTTGGGGCATGTTATTTCAGGAGAAAAAATTTCTATAAATCCCAGTAAAATTGAGGCGGTAGTGAATTAGGCTAGACCGAGGAACGTCCAGGAGATTAGGAGTTTCTTGGGATTAGCCGGTTATTATCATCGTTTTGTCGAGGGGTTCTCGGCTTTGTCAGGACCTTTGACACGACTGACGAAGAAGAATGCTAGATTTGAATGGGACGACAGTTGTGAGCAAAGTTTTCAGGAGCTGAAGCAAAGGTTAATCATAGCACCAGTCTTGATCATCTCGTCTAGGAGTGAGGGTTATACTATCTACAGTGATGCGTCCTTAAAGGGACTTAGCTGTGTGTTGATGCAGTATGGCAGGGTAGTGGCATATGCGTCCCGAAAATTGAAAGAATATGAAAAGAACTACCCTACCCATGATCTTGAATTGGCTGTAGTGGTACACGCATTGAAAATTTGGAGGCATTACCTATACGGCGAGCAGTGCAAGATTTTCTCCGACCACAAGAGCTTAAAGTATTTCTTCACCCAGAAGGAGTTGAACATGAGACAAAGAAGGTGGTTAGAGTTGATTAAAGATTTTGATTGTACTATCAGTTATCACCTAGGGAAAGCAAACGTGGTAGCTGATGCACTAAGCGGGAAGTCTGGAGTATCAGTGTTGGCAGCTATGGAGATCCAGCATCTGATCATGATGGATCTAGAAAGACTCGGCATTGAATTGATAGAGAGTAATACTCCAATATGTATCACCAGCCTAGTGGTACAGCTTACTCTGCAGGAAAGAATTAAAGCTGCCCAAAAAGAAGATCCAGAGTTGGTAGAGGTAATGGACAGAGTGCAGAGTGGTCAGGGAGATGAATTCTGCATTTCAGATGACAGAGCTTTGCGATTCTGTTCCAGACTGTGTGTTCCTATTGATGCTGATATTAGGAGGACTATTTTAGATGAGGCTCACAGATCCTTGTATACTGTTCATCCCGGTAGTACGAAAATGTACAGGGATCTTCGAGAGTTTTACTGGTGGAGTGGAATGAAGAGGGAGATTGCCGAGTATGTAGCCTAGTATTTGACGTGCCAGCAGGTAAAAGCTGAGCACTAGAGGCTAGCAGGTCAGTTGTAGCCACTATTTATCCGAGAGTGGAAGTGGGATCATATTTTCATGGACTTTGTTTCAGGGCTGCCATCGACATCGCATGGACAAAATGCGATTTGGGTGATAGTAGATGGGTTAACTAAGTCTGCCCATTTTCTCCCTATGAAGATTAGTTATTCCCTCGGTCGATTGGAAAAGATTTACATTTAGGAGATAGTTCGTTCTCATGGGATGCCTATATATATTGTGTCAGATTGAGACCCGTGATTCACGTCACGATTTTGGAGGAGCTTGTAGTAGGCTCTTGGGTCTCAATTATAGTTTAGCATGGCATTCCATCCTCAGTCAGATGGACAGACTGAGAGGACGATACAGACACTAGAGGATATGCTTCGTGCATGTGTATTAGATTTTGGGAGTAGTTGGACTCTGTTCATGCCACTTGTAGAATTCGTGTACAATAACAATTACCAGTCCAGTATTAGCATGGCACTATTTGAGGCACTATACGGTAGGAGATGTCGATCTCCTTTGTATTGGGATGAGATAGGTAAGCGGCGAGTTATGGGTCCAGAGCTGGTACAGCAGGTGTACAATAAGGTTCAGTTTATCAGGGAAAGAATCAGTGTAACTCAAAGTCGACAAATGAGTTATGCCAACCATCGCCGTAGGAATTTAGAGTTTGACGTGGGTGATCATTTATTTTTGAAGATAGCTCCATTGAAAGGAGTTATGAGGTTTGGTAGAAAGGGTAAACTTAGCCCTAGGTTTATCGGTCCGTTTGAGATTTTAAAGAAAGTGGGGCTAGTGGCCTATAGGTTAGCTTTACCACCTGCATTATCTAGAATGCACGACGTATTCCATGTTTCTATGTTGAGGAAATACGTACCAAACCCTTCTCATATTATTAGTTATGGGGAGTTAGAGCTCAGTGATTCACTAGTTTATGAGGAGGTACCAGTGCAGATTCTGGACAGAAAAGAACAGGAACTACGTAGTAAGAAAATTCCTCTCGTAAAAGTTCTATGGAGGAATCATGCAATAGAAGAGACTTCTTGTGTAAGAACCCAAACCATAATATAGGGGTTAATTATGTAAAATAGGGGTAAAAATGGAATTTTTACAGAATTCGTCAACGAGGCCATAATTCGTTGACGAAGGTTGAATGCTTCTCGTCGTTGAAATTTAGAAGCTTGTTGACAAGTGAATGCCGAGAGGTCCAGGAAAATGTGAAATATCTGGCTCATCGATGAGATCACCGACTCCTCAACGAGGCTAGTGAAGAATTTGTCGACGAGAACCCCAATTCGTCGACGAATCCCCTTAGGTCAAAGGCCTATAAAATGTATTTTTGGGTTGCTTTGGGGCTAAGTTTTCCCCAAACTCTCTCTCTCTCTCTCTCTCTAGAACTCTCCCTACACTCTCTCTCTCTAGTTTTCTTTGCCGATCATTGCCCGGTTCGTAAATCCAACGATACTACGAGGATCAGGAAAGAATACTCTACGTTTCTAGCGGATCGGAATCTCATTTTGGAGGTTTTCGGGTTTCAGGCTAAAATCGAGGTAAGGCTCGATTTTCGTTTCTGATTTAGTATATGTGTAGTAGTACGGATTGTAAGCATGTACTGTACTATGGTTTGTAGGTTTTGGAGTCTCAGTTTATAGTTTTGAGGACCATAGAGTTCGTAGTTGGAATTCGGGTTAAGGTAAGGGGATTCTATTTATATCAGTTATTTTTGAAATCAGGATAGATAAGCTTGTAGGCTACGATCGTATGTATGTTATGGATACTTATTTGGGGAAATCTATCGGGTAAAAATACAGGATTTTGGGTTACAGTGTTCGAGAAACTTGGGGATTTCGGGTGTCATCTCTACTTTGTTTGGAAAACTGTTAGTTTTGTTAAAATTGTACTATTGAGGTGACCGTAATCCATATTTGCATAAACTATATACTTGAAATTGTAATTGATATGATTTTTCATAAACCAAATAAGTGTGGTATGTATGGGTGTATGTATTTGTTCCAGGTATTTGTAAAACAGCTATGTAGCGGCTAATTATCGTACACTGAAATGTATAGGAACGTGAGTTCCAAAATGATTCTAGGGATTTGTAAAACAGCCATGTATCGGTTAAATACTGTGGGCGAGAGTGGCCGGCTCTATATTCGGGGTGTGAAATATCACCAGTATGATCCGGCTAGTCACCGAAGAGTGTATTCTACACCGTATGTAGTAATGTAATCACTGTGGGCCTAGATCATCGCAGCATAGTTGTGCATGTGGCAATGTAATCATTGTGAGACTAGGTGACCTTGTGTAGTTGCGTATGTGGCAATGTAATCACTGTGGGCCTGAGTCGTGGCTTCGTAGTTGTGTGTGTAGCAATGTAATCACTGTGAGACTAGGTGACCTTGTGTAGTTGCGTTTGTAGCAATGTAATCACTGTAGGCCTAAGTCGTCACATCGTACTTGCGTATGTAGCAATGTAATCGATATGAGACTAGGTGACCTTGTGTAGTTGCGTATGGAGCAATGTAATCACTGTGGGCCTCAGTCGTCGCAGCGTAGTTGCGTATGTAGCAATGTAATCGCTATGAGACGAGGTGACCTTGTATAGTTGCGAACTAGTGTGACGACACTGACCGTATGTTTTGGGTATCGTATGTACTAGAATGGTTTTTTGTGAAAATACTGGAACTGTATGTAATGTGTGAAACTGTATGAAAATGTTTCAAACTGTATCGTATCTTTTATAGTGTTATGAAGTATGTAAAATAACACTGGTATGCCACACACTGATATAACCTACTTTCTTCCTTACTGAGAGGTGTCTCACCTCGAATGTATATACAATATTTTTCAGGTCCCTCAAGTAGCCGTAAGTAGCATCCTAGCATCTAGGACCAAGGGTGTCGTAGCTACTGCTAGTACCTACGAGTTTTGGTATCCAGGTTGTCGGGATAGTTTTGTGTACACCTGGAGTATGTGTTATAATTATGGGAATGTATATCCTAGTTTGTATAGACTTTAGTATGATACTGGTTGTGTATAAAATACCATATTCCGCTGCGTATTTTGGATGAGTATAGATGATTGTGTGTATATATGTGGGCATCCGTTCACCCCCACGGGGTCGGACCCTCTATTTGTATTATATCAGGTATGTTTTAAATTGATACAGAGACAGGTTAGGTTACTAAATTCACACCTAGGACCCACCTGCGGGTTCGGGGCGTGACATCTTGGGAGCTCGAGGAACAGATTAGATAAAAATATCCGCAACTATTCCAAGGAGTTTAAAAGTAATTAGAAATGTAAGTAAATATGTAATATTTATTTTGCAAGTACATGTAATACTATAGTTAGTATGTGATCTTTTAGTTTTAGGAAAAATTTTCTTTTAGTATATGTAATCTCCTAAAACTTGAGTTGTAACCACGGTTTTCCTCCGCCATAAGTAAGGATAAGTAATAAAGTAAGTAGACCATTTTTCCTAAGGGATGATAAACTGTGTGAATAATAAATTTCAAAGATGAAATTTTATAAGGAGGGGAAAATGTGACAACCCGAATAAAAATAGAATTTAAATAATAAAGAGGAAAGGAAATTATCAGAGGACTCGTCGACGAAGTCAGGATTCGTCGACGAGGGTAAAAGAGAATTCGTTGACGAAAACTGAATTTCGTCGATGAGGAAATACCAAGAGAGGTTTGAGCCGACTGAATTTCGATGACGAGGACTAAATTTCATCGATGAAATTATTAAAGGATTCGTCGACGAATGACGTGACTGGTCAACGAATCCCCTCTTCTATAAATATGAAAAATCCAAATTTTTACTTCACAGTTAAGCAAACTCTCTTCTCTCTCTCTCTCCCCTTCGACCCTCTCTCTCTCTCTCATCCATTTTGGGCCAGATTTACGCCGGATCAACAATCCAAAGTCACCACGACGCTCCTGGGGAAGTTCTCTCCAAATTTGTCAGAGCGGATCGTTAGTGAAAATAAGTTGGAAATCATCTCTGAGTTAAGGTAAGGCTTTTTAAGCCAAATTTGATCGTACGACAGTTATAGGAAATGATATACACGTAAAAATACTGAAATTTAATACTGAGAATTTTCAGTTTCAGGGTATTGATCAGGAAATCCTACGGGGGTTAGACCAGGATATTTTAGGGGCTTTCTCAGTAGCCAGGTAAGGGAATAAACTAAAGCAGTTACTTTCTTGCAAATTATTGTTATTTATGAGAAAATTTATTTTCAAGAAAAGCATACATTATATCTGTATAATGCGAAGGAAATGTACGTTTGAGAAAATACTTTTACAATGTTGAAATATATATATATATATATATATATATATATATATATGTATGAGATGCCAGAAAACTGTGATTTTAGAATACAATGTATGGTTTTATACAGCAAATGTGTGGCAAGAATATTATTTTACATGGAAGAATATCATGATACGAAAAATATACGAATGGAATACGTTTTGAGAAATTAGGAAATAGTACAATACATTACAATGTTGAAATACATGAGAAATGATTTATTTTAAGAATGATATATGAAATGTTCGGCGCAAGGCCGTAATTTATGAAATGTTCGGCGCAAGGCCGTGATTTATGAAAGATTTGGCGCAAGGCCATATTTATGCAATTATGAAAGATGCTATATGATTATGTATTATACGTTATCAAAACCCAGATGTTAGTTTAGTTCAATTCAAGAGCTTGGTACGGTAGCTATATAGATCAAATATTTATGTTCATACTTGTGCTAACCACCCCACGAAGGGGTGGGAGATGGATAGTCGATGTGGCTTTCAGTGTAAAGTTGTAGACGTCCACCTGGAAGTTCGGACCAGGGTGTGGTGGGCCCATCATACTTAAAGACATTTTTGACTCAACAGTGGTCGGCCAGCCATTGTCAGGTCCCGCTTTCAGGCTGCATAACCCGTCATGGGGGGTAATACATGACATCAGCTAGTTATTCATCCTAGGTATGTTTTCAGTATTATCAATTATAACAGATGTTTTATGTACGTTATGATTTATTAATAAATATGAAAGTATATGAGAATTTAGTATGTTATGATGAATGTTTATATATGAAATGTACTGTATATGTATAATTGCATTAAATGTTCATGTTGCCACACCTTACTGAGAAGTGTCTCACCCCCAAACTTAATATATTTTTCAGGAGACCCTGAGTGATCGGCGGGTCATAACCGCCATTGAGTTTACTAAGCTACCCCGTTATGAGGGTAAGCAATGTACTAGGATCAGAATTGTTTTGATTATGGGATCCTAGATGTATTTTGAAATATTTTGGAAGAATGTAAATGGATACAGTATTTTGGGAATGTAGATAACTCTGGTATTATACTTCTGGTATTATGTTTTATGGATTGATGATTTTGATTTTATGTTTACTGCTGCTTAAGTTTCTGCTGTGATTGACAGGTGTCCCCGTTACCCACGGGTTCGAGTTGATTTTTCCATTCATTATGTTACATTTTATATTAAGAAATTGAGATCGTTACAGCAGATCTAAAAAAAAATGACAAGACGTGTGAGGAAGACGACGTTAGAAGATGAAGATCTCGGAGACGTAAATGATAAAGATGATGACATCGAAGGACGAAGACGTCGACGAAAAACAACAACGAAGATGATGTTTGATAGAGATGACTACAATGGAGAACATCAACAGAGATGAAGACGTTGGAGGGCCGACGAACGCGGAGGGCCGACGAACGCATAGGTCTACCATAAAGATCTGATTTCGTTGCTAGGACTTTAGGACCGACGATGGAGAACTTCAACAGAGATGGAACAATGGCAGAGGGCCAAGTGTCAGGGACGCATAGTGGCAAGTGAAGGATCGAAAGAGGAAAACGATCGGCAGTGAAGGGGTGTCAGAGACGACGTTGAAGATAATGACGTTAGCGGAAGGTAACAATGACAAAAGGCGACGAAGATTTGAGGGTGGTGATGGCCATCGGGAACGCACAATAAGCGTTATGCTGTGTGCCGAGAAGGTCGGGTTGGTGATGGCGGGCGGAAGCTGGAGGCAAGAGAAGCAAGGTGATGGAGATGGTCCCTAGTTGATGGGAGACCCAACTGGGAAAAAAATTTTCTTTTTTCTGCGCTGAAAGAACCACACTTAAACATGGATGTAGATGCGATGATTATAATTAACTGATATCGCAAATATAATAGAAACTAATCTCCTAAAATAAATATAATTGTCTACAATTATGGGTCAATGAAGTTATATTTGAGAAGCCTTTATAGGTAAGATTTTATTTTATTCAATAAATTACTATTTTCATATCCGTGCATTTCTCTTATAATAACTTTCTTAATTTCTTTTTTACCAAAAAAAATAAAATAAAAATCGGAGAGAATGTTCATGCATGTAGAGGCACTGCCATGCACCCTAGGCAGCAGGCGCCACAAATGCCGACAGGGTTTTTTAATTTTTATTTTTTTCTCGTCCGGTTAAGTCCCCTGCAATGCATGCATTTATCTCTTCCATAACTGGACGAAGCTTGGCTCTCTTTTGGGTCCGAATGTTGAAGCACACATATGCTGGGTGAAGGGCAGGTGCGCCCTGGGGTGGGATCTGCTGTGTTCGGCAGCAACGTAACGATAACGCCTCCCCACTCCCCCGCTCCACGCCCTGTCGTCCCTTCTAGTGACGTGTCTTCATCCCCGCTCCCGTACACATACAGAGGCATGTTGTCCATTTTCCTCTACTTCTTAATTAAAATAATTTACTTTTTAAAATCGTGCCCCATTTAAATACAACGTGAAACATGCGAAATTAATTGTGCGTGTGCAATCATTACAGGCAAATATGTAATTAACCTCACAAAAATAGTTTTACTCTCACACACACACACACACACACATTTACTTATGAGAACTGTAAGTTTATCGTAAACATGATTTAATCATTGGATTTTTGAAACTTATAATTTTATACAACAAACAAAAAACTCGTACTTTGATCCATACTTTTAAATGAATATCCTTGGACCTGATCTATGCGTTCAAGTGAATATCCTTGGGCTGTGTTTCCATCTCACAACCTTACATTTCCTTGTATTTTTCTTAATTTGATGGAAAAGTAGCACAAGTTTCCTAAGATGAGATAGGACCAGCCCCAACCACCTTTATATACTAATCACTTTCATTAAGTGATTAATTAACATTCATAACTTATCATAATTATGATTACTCAAATTCTGAGAAGTCATTAGAAGTCATTATTGTAAATAGACTCTTCATATTTGGGAAATCAATATTATTACAACATTATTATATTTAAAAATCTTTCATATCATGTAAATAAATATAATCATAATTTAAAACCTTTCATATTACTTAAATAAATATAATCATAATTTTATTTGAGGCAATTTATTTATGTCTTACAATCTTCCACTTGACTCGAGTGAAATTACTTAATATAGTTTATCATAATGCGCATACATTAGTTATCATTAATATGTAAAAAACTTGTAAGAGTCATAGCGGTTCCATATCATCTTTATGAACATAGTTCCTTTCATGCACTACAATACAAGTTCCACTATATATAATGATTTTTAGTTGAGAGGTATACATTAGGTCCAACTTTAATCCTGTTATAATTATTCCATAACAATTATGTATACAAAATGGAAAACATAAATAACAGAAACATTTTCATTATCGAGCTCAAATATCAATTGAACAACATACATTAAGATTCAATAATGCCCATTTTTTTAACATGACCAATAGATGTTTTGGGCGACAATCCTTTCATCAAAGGATCTGCTATCATACAATCGGTGTTAATATGTTCAATTGGCACTTTTTGTTTCTGTACGTCTTCTTTAACAGTAAAGTATTTCAATTCCATATGCTTAGCACCCTTGGAATACTTATCATTCTTAAAGAAGAAGACAGCTGCGGAATTATCAAAATAAATTTTCAGCAGCTTGGCGATACTGTCGACTATTCCAAGTCCTGAAATAAAATTCCGCGACCAATTAGCCTGAATTATAGCCTCAAAGTAAGCTACGAATTCAACTTCCATAGTGGATGCAACAATTATTGACTGCTTCGCACTCTTCCATGAAATTGCTCCTTCGGCTAGCAAGTATACATAGTCAAATGTGGACTTTCTTGTATCCACACACCTAGCAAAATCAAAATCCAAATATCCAACCACCTCAAGATGATCAGACCTTCGGTACATAAGCTTGTAATCTTTCGTTCCTTGCAGCTATCTTAGAACTTTCTTTGCAGCCTTCTAGTGAATCATTCCTGGATTACTTTGATATCTTCCGAGCATTCTAACTACAAAGCTAATGTCAGGCCTTGTGCACTTTTGAGCGTACATCAAGCTCCCAACAATAGATGCATAAGGTATATCCTTCATTTGCCTCCGTTCCAAATCATTTTTAGGACATTGCATGAGACTAAACTTGTCTCCTTTCTAAATTGGAACGGGTGATACTGAGCATTTGTCCATGTTAAATCTCTCTAAAACTTTATTTATATAACATTTCTAAGACAAACCAACTAGTCTTTGGGACCGATCTCAAAATTTTTCTATTCCAATCACATACTTTGCCTCTCCCATATCTTTCATTTCAAAGTTTTTAGAGAGAAATTCTTTAGTCTCATGTAACAGACCAAGATCATTAGTTGCAAGAAAAATGTCATCAACATACGGAATCAGAAATATAAACTTACTCCCACTAATCTTTAAATATATACACCGATCAACAGTGTTTTCTTTAAATCCAAAGGAACCAATGGTATTATTAAACTTAAGATACCATTGTCGGAAAGTTTGTTTAAGTCTGTATATTGACTTCTTAAGTTTACACACTAAATTTTCTTTCCCTTCAACAGTAAAACCCAATAGTTGATCCATATAAACATCTTCATCTAAATTCCCATTTAGAAAGGCAGTTTTCTCATCCATTTGATATAACTCTAAATCGTAATGAGCTACTAAAGCCATAATGATTCTGAAAGAATCTTTCTTAGAGACCGGTAAAAAAGTATCTTTATAATCAATACCATCTTTCTGAGTAAAGCCTTTAGCAACAAGTCTGGCCTTGTAACGTTCAAGGTTACCACGAGAGTCTCATTTGATTTTAAAAACCCATTTACATCCAATTCTCTCGCAACCTTCTAGCAATTGTACAAGATCTAGAACTTCATTTTGTTCCATAGACTTTAACTCTTCTTTCATGGCATCCATCCATTTATCAGAATTATCACAGCTAATGGCCCGTGAAAACAAAACTAGATCATCTTCAATTCCTAAGTCAAAATCTGACTCTTGAAGATAAACCACATAATCATCCGAGATAGAAAATCTCTTTTCTCTTTGAGATCGCCTTAACGCAACCTCTTGTGGTTTTTCTATAATAGGTTTATTCTGAATAGCAAGAGTTGTAATTTCCTTAATTTCCACATTTAATGGAACCATACTCCCACTAGTTTCATCATTCTCAATAAACCTAGCATTTCCAGTTTCAACTATTCTTGTGACATGATTAGGATAATAAAATATATACCCTTTCGATTTTTCTAGATAACCAATGAAATTACCACTGATTGTTCTTACATCCAGCTTCTTTTCTTATGGATTATAAACTTTAATTTCTTTCTGACAACCCCAAACATGCAGGTGTCGCAAACTTGGTTTCCTGCCAGTCCAAAGCTCAAATGGTGTCTTTGGAATTGCCTTACTAGGAACACGGTTTAATACATACATGGTAGTTTTTAAAGCATACATCCACAATGAATTGGGTAAAGAATTTCTACTTATCATGCTCCTAACCATATCCATCAAAGTCCTATTACGCCCTTCTAATACACCATTTTGTTCTAGTGTACCTGGCAATGTGTATTGAGCACAAATACCACGTTTTTCCAAGGAATTTAGCAAATGGACCAGGTAGTTGTCCAATTTCATTATACCTTCCATAATATTCACCTCCTCTATCAGATCTAACAATCTTCACCTTTCTGTCTAATTGCCTTTCAACTTCATTTACATAAATCTCCAAAGCATTTAACGCTTGATATTTATCATGTAGCAAGTAGACATATCCATAACGTGAAAAATCATCGATAAAAGTGATGAAATATCTATCATTACTGAAGGTATTTACGTCAAGGGTCCACATATATCAGTGTGTATAATTTCTAGAAGCTGAGTGCTCCTTGTGGCTTCTTTCTTTGTGTGTCTTGTCTACTTTCCTTTAATACAATCTACACAAATGTCAAAGTCAGTGAAATCCAAATCTGGAAGTATTTCATTCTTTACTAATCTTTTCAGTCTTTCATTGGAAATATGACCTAACCGTTTATGCCACAAATAAGCAGATCATTCATTCACTAAACTTCGTTTAGTGCCAATACTATGATGCGAGGTTAAAAGTGTTTCAACATAATGATTCTCAAGTTTTAACTTATATAATCCATCATAAAGCATACCACAACCAACCATACAGGTATCCTTAAATAAACTGAAAAACCTTTATTAAAATTACAAGTGTACCCAGAAACATCCAATTTAGATAATGAAACCAAATTCCTAGAAATACTATGAACATAAAAAGTCTCATATAAATCCAAACAATAACCAGTGTCTAGGATTAAACAATAAGTCTCGACAGCTGCAACTAGCACTTTTATTTTGTTCCCCATGAAGATAAACTTCTCATTTGGGTTTATGTTCCAGATTGTAAGAATTCCCTGTATCATATTAGAAACATGAGTTGTACATCCAGAATCAATCCACCAAGTATTATAAGGAACTTCAACTAAATTTGATTCGAAACATACATAAGCACTAGGCTTACCCTTCCTTTCAAACCAAGCTTTTCGTTTCAAGCAGTACTTCTAGTAATGTCTAGGTTTTCCACATAAACGACATTTGTCCTTACTTGATGCCTTCTTCTAGATATGGGAAGAGGATTTATTATCCTTTAAAGATCCTTTCCCCTTTCCATACTTCTTTGCTTTCTTTTCAACTCCTTGATCATTCACATAATGAATAGAGTGAATTCTTTTATTGTTCAGTTATGTTTTCTCTTGAACTAGCATACTGTGCAACTCATGCACATTCCATTTATCTTTCATGGTGTTATAGTTCATTTGAAATGGTCCATACTCAGTTGGTAATGAGTTTAAAATGAACTGAACAAGAAAATTTTCATTCACATCCATTCCCATGTCTTAAGTTTTGCTGCAATATTTGTCATTTCAACAACATGTTCATGCATAGTACGTGAACCATCAAACTTCATGGTGGTTAACGTACCCATTAATGTCCTAGTAAGAGACTTATCTGCTGTTTGGGAACGCTCTCCCACAAACTTTAAAAACTCTTTAGCACTTTCAGTTTTGGGAATAATTGTTTTCATGTTATTTGCAACACTCATTAGCATAAACATCAAACTTAACCTATTTGATCTTTCCCAATTATTGTAATAGGTTATTTCTTCAACACTACTAGAATCAGTAATAGCAGCAGGCTGATCACTTAAGAGTGTCAAATCAAGATCCAATACACCGAGGTGAAATTGAACTTGTTCACTCCAATCAACAAAATTCAACCCATTAAACATTAGAACAGATGAAGCATGCAAGTTTAACGATCCAAGCATATTTACTTCAAAAATTAACCATACTTAATGCTTTAAATGAAACATTTTTAAGATCACAAACATAAATATATTAATGTTTTCCTTTGGGAAAAACACTAATGTAAAGAACTTTGAAATGATGCTAATTAAATTTTTAATTTTAACATTACTTTGGTAACATTAAAGTATCTATTATCTTTGGATAAATAGATAAAATAATAATAATAATAATAATAATAATAATAATAATAATAATAATATTAATATTACCAAAACATTATCCTTATATTATAAGAACAATTAATCAACCTTTGGGTGATTCTTGATATCTTACAATAAATTTAATATCATTCTAGCATCAAACATATGAGTACTTAACTTAATGATTTAATCACTTTGGTGATTAAAATCAAAATACTTTATAACATTAAAATTTTAAAATATTGTAAGTAACGTAAACATGTTGTCAAAATACTTATATAGACTCATATTAGCATGCATTAACATTATATATATTTACTATCACATCAGACATTTTGCGCCATCATAAATTTTTTCTTTTAAGATGTATCATAGCAAAACAGAATTAAACACAATACACATAAAATAAATTTGGAAACGTGCTGCATCGTGAAATTTTATTAACTAATGCCTTGACTCATAAACTAAAATTTAACGAAACATGAACCTTTAATCATAATAAAAAAATCATGAGTTTCTAAAACCTAAGCTCTCATACCACATGTAAGTGTAACATAAACATGATTTAATTATTGGATCTTCAAAACTCATAATTTTATTCAACAAACAAGAAACTCATACCTTGATCCATGCTTCCAAGTGAATATCCTTGGGTTGTTTTTGTATCTCACAACCTTACGTTTCCTTGTGCTTTTCTTAATTTGATGGAAAAGTAGCACAAAGTTCCTAGGATGAGATAGGACCAGCCCCAACCACCTTTATATACTAATCACTTCCATCGAGTAATTAATTAACATTCATAACTTATCATAATTATAACTCCTCAAATTTTGAGAAGTCATTATTGTAAAAATATTATTATAACATTATTATATTTAAAAACCTTTCATATCATGTAAATAAATATAATCATAATTTAAAACCTTTCATATTACTTAATAAATATAATCATAATTTTATTTGAGGCAATTTATTTGTCTTACAAGAACATGTTTAGTTAGAAATTTTTTTATTTTTTTTATATGTGTATTAAGTACTGAAAATATTTCATTATTTTTAAATGAAAAATATTTGTTTATTGTCTTGTAGGTTTTTTTTTTTTTTTTTGTGTGTGAATATTAAAAGTGAAAATGTATGCAATATATTTATAATTATTTTAAAAATATAAATAAAAATAATAAAAAATATTTTCACACTCACACTTGTCTACTTATTTTTTGGTATGTGTAGAATTCAAAAAAGTAGCTCATCAACTACGAATATTTTATTAGAATTAATAAAAACAACACTGTTAGTCTTGGTGGCTACACTATCATGGTTTATGTGTTTTGATGATATTAACCTATATGTGGTTTCTAGTGTTTTCCATCTTGGTAGATCATGCTTAGTACATGTACAAGTGTTGAATACATAAAGTATTGGTCAAAAGGCAAAGATCGGATCAAGTTGATGTTCGAATAAAAAGATCAAATGGACATGTACTTGGAAGAACCCAAACACAACCAAAGGGAGCTTAATGTTGGATATTAGTAATGGGTGTGTGTTTGAGGTATTATATCTTGTGAGTCTTGTGGTTTTGTTTCATACATAATTTCTGAGTAAAAGTTGAGCAAATTGCATATGCATACTAGGACACATGAGTTTATAGGATTGCACTAAAATCACAAACTCATGCAACTTTCATGGTTTTCAAAATTAAACTTAAGAGTTTGTTAAATGAATCCTAAACTCAAATATGTTTTCTAAAGGAACAAGTTTTCAAACATCTTGGTATCTTGAACATCTTCATACTTAGTCCCAATTTTATCAAAATGAGTCTCCTAAGGGTGCAAAGAAAGTAAATTATATTTTCAATAAAGGACATACAAGCATATAAGATATTTAAATGGTTTTTCAAATGTGTTTTTACTAACAAGATATCTTATATTCAAGGGAAAACTCATTTAGACAAGTATTAAACTTTATTAGACTTAATATATTTCATATACTTTTGTCCAAGAATGTTTTAAGTCATTAAAATACTTTTTGTTAAGGAAAAACAAGCAATCGTCGACTAACATAGTGCAACCTTAAGTCCTAAACACCTTTCGGTATTTGGGGCATAACTTTTGCAAGAAAAGTGCAAAAAGGACGATCTTGGTGTCCCTGGAAAGTTAAAAAAAAAATCCCACAATTTTCCTGTGATGACTTTTCTGATTTAGGTCACTCATTAATAAGAACAGGGGATTCATCGACAAGTTTCTAGTCATCGAGTTCAACGCACTAGTCGATGAGTCTAACGGAAAAAACTAATGCTAATGGGTGGAAACGACTAGTTTTTCAAAATAGTATCATATTTTCCCCCAACAGCCATAAAACGACTAGTTTTGGTTTTTGGCTATAAATACAAGCTATTAGGCTTATTTAGACATGGTTTTGAAGGCTCTTGATCATTTTTAGTAAAAAACATCGTTTTATACCAAAACCTAAGAACCTAGCACTTTGTATTGTTATTCTTCATTCACAAGTGCTTATTCTCTCTTACTCTTTAATTGTAACGCCCCGAACCCCTCGCATGGGCCCGAGGTGCTACTTTAGTGACATTTTGTACCTGATACCATAATCATTATACATAGATGCAGCAGAAGTAAAGAACCATTCTCCATACATACACTACTAGAGTCCTAAGTTCGTCCATACATAAAGGTTTCCATACATCCATATTACAAACCGAACAAAACTGAATTACTAGTTCGGTCCATACGACCATAAAACATATCCATTAACTTACAACGTAACTTACATACACCTGAGATCATACAGATCTTCCCAAAAAGACTATTCTAACTTTCACCCCTCCTGACGCTGCTAAGCACGATACCTGTTATTTCTTGAAAATATGATTTGTATATTGGGGATGAGACACTTCTCAGTAAGGGTGATCAAGTTAATATCAGTGCGTGGGCTGCATGCATTAGTGTTCATAGAAAAACATCCATTCTTCATATAACCGAAAATAACTATATTTACATCATATGTACTTATACAGTTGGAAATACTCGTTTCATTTTCTTGACATAAACAATTCAGTCATTTCATAACATCATTTACATAAATATATAGATAAGCATAAAAGACACCTCCTGGGACTAACGTCATGTATAAACCCCGTGATCAGGGTTATGCTGCTCAAAGGTTGGACTAAGCCCGGGGTGAGACAAAGTCAACATTCATCCGCATCATAACTCTGACTACGCAGGCATCCGCAACTTACTTGCATGCCCGATTGCCCTACCGTGTCCTAAAAGTCCAGGCTTCCAGGTATGGTACACTCTCTATCGAGGCTAATCAGCATAAACCACCACACCACTCTCGCATTATAGTGTGGCACACATGGTCACATATATAGATCCTAGCAACGATAACGTGCTCCTGACAAAATGGTCCATTAGGGTTCCTAAAGCATATTGTGCAATTTAAGTAATAAAACCATATTTCATATTCATTTCATACAAACCTAACATATAAAATTCCAACCCTTAGCCATCATATCATACCTGGCTCACAGTTGTTAAACATAAATATAGCCCTCACGGCCGTAAACATCATCCTATATTTCACAAGCAGATCTAGTATTTCACAAAAATATCCATCATTTAGGTTATAAAATATTATGTACATATTAATCACCTGCCACACAGTTTCCAGTATTCAAAACATAGCCCGTAGGCAACCATGAAAACATAGCATAAACAGTTTTAATCACAAAACTGAGCTTCCCACCGTTCATTTGTACTGAAAATACCATAACATATATCCTAGATTTGAAAATGGACCTTTTGAACTGTTGGTTTTAGAAACTTTAACTGAAAACCTGAATATACTTACTTCATAGACATTTCAAATGGTTCAATTACATTAAAAAACTGACTTAACTTAATCCCCTTACTTATTTCCTGAAAATAAACCGAGATGCTTGAAAAAAATCGAATCCTAACTTTTCATGAGATAAAAAATCTGCTCCACTATGATTGTAGATATTTGTTCCCTGATCCTCGTGGTAACTTCCAATCGTCTATTCGGGCGACGAACGACGAAGAAACCGAAGAGAGAGAGAGAGAGAGAGAGAGAGAGAGAGAGAGAGAGAGAGAGAGAGAGAGAGAGTTTTAGCTTTCTTAATGAAGAACCAAACAAAAATCCTATTTATAGACTCTTGACCCGGTCAAAATCGTCTACAAAGTGGTGCCTTCATTGACGAACCACAAAAGGTCGTTCGTCGACCAACCTCTTCCTTCATTGACGAACCCTATCCTGATATTTTCTAGCTGTTTTGGATCTCTTCATCAATAAGGCTCTGAATTTCGGCGACAAACCTCCTAAGGGCCTTCATTGATGAGAACATGGACCTTATCGACGAAGCTTGCTGTTCCACTTCTGCAATTTTCCTTATTTTTCGAGTTTGAGTATTTACAATATTCCCTCCTTATAAATTTCGACCTCGAAATTTGCTAACTATTTTCTATCTCATCATCTGAACTATTACTGCTCCGCCCCTAAGAAGGGCCTGCAGCCACCTACATAGTAGCCTCGTCCCAAATTTATTACTTGCCCTCACTTATGGAAGAGGAATACCGTGGTTAAACATAGTGTCGTGCTAATTTACAATACCATACATAACTCTTCCAGAGATTGTCCGTACATAAACTCATAAACAACTAACAACTAAGCATACTTACCTTACAGGACATGCAAATAACTAACCCTTACCTGATCAACCGTACCAGCCTATCTAATACTGATCAACACTGAAAAGTAGTGGGTAATTCTAGCATATTTCTGTCTCTAGTTCGCAAGAAGCCTCCTCAATCGCATGATTACGCCACAGTACCTTTATTAACGGTATTTCCTTCGTACGCAGCTTCTATACCTTTTGATCTAGAATCTGAACTAGTACCTCCTCGTAAGTCAACACATCCCCAATCTTTAATGATTCATAGCTGATCACGTGTGTAGGATCTAACACGTACTTCCTCAGCACTGATACATGGAAGACATTATGAACTCTAGACATTGATGGTGGTAACACTACTCGATAAGCAACTGGACCAATCCTTTCTAGGATCTTAAACGACCCAATGTATCGAGGACTCAACTTGCCTTTCTTTCCGAACTTCATCACTCCCTTCATCGGAGCAATCCTCAAAAACACCATATCCCCGATCTCAAACTCTAGCACTCGTCGACAATTATCTACATGACTTTTTTTTTTTTATTCTGTGCTACCTTTATCTTCTCCCTGATAAGTTTGACCTTTGTAGAGGTCTGCTGAACTAATTCCAGTCCCAACACCTGTTGTTCACCTACCTCATCCCAGTACAATGGAGATCGACACCGACGATCATATAAGGCCTCATATGGTGTCATCTCGATACTGGCCTGATAGCTATTATTATACATGAACTCGACTAACGGCAGATACCTAATCCAGCTACAACCAAAATCCAATACACATGCCCACAGCATATCCTCCAAAATTTGAATGGTCCTCTTGGACTGCTCGTCCATCTGCAGGTGGAACGTGGTACTAAAGGTGAGTTGAGATCTTAAATCATCATACAAACTCTTTTAGAAACGAGAGGTGAACCATGGATCTCGATCTGAAACTATAGAAACCGGGACGCTATGAAGTCGTATTATCTCCTACATATAAAGCTCTACCAGCTTATCCATGGAATAGCTTATCCTGATCAGAATGAAGTGCACCATCCTCATTAGCCGATCCACTATAACCCAGATAGCGTTCTGCCCATGCACTACCGAAGGCAATCCCGACACAAAGTCCATTAAGATATGCTCCCATTTCCACTTTAGGATGTTAAGTGGTTGTAGTGGTCCTGCTGGCCTTTGGTGCTCAGCCTTCACCTGCTGACACGTCAGGAACTGCCCTACGAAATGGGTGATCTCTCTTTTCATGTTAGGCCACCAAAAAAAAACCTCGCAGATCCATGTACATCTTTGTGCTTTCTAGATGTACCGTATATAAAGGGTGATGTGCCTCTTCTAGGATGGTTCGTTTAATCTCGTCATCATTCGACACGCAGATTTGAGTGTGAAATCTCAACAACCCGTCATCAGAGACATTAAAGTCTGCATTCAACCCATCCTATATTCCATTCTCAATCTCTGTCAGCTCTACATCTTTCATCTAAGCTGATCTAATCTTCTATGGTAAGGTTGGTTGCACTACCAAGCCAGCAATGAATGCTCGGTGTTGATTTCCCTATACTAACTCTACACCCAACCTTTCCAAGTCCATCCTGATCTCATGTTGAATCCCAATTACTGAGACTGATGCAAGCACTGACTTCCGACTCAAAGCATCTACTACTACATTAGTTTTCCCGAGGTGGTAACTAATAGTACAGTCGTAGTCTTTAATCAATTCAAGCCATCTGCATTGCCTTATATTCAACTCCTTCTGAGTAAAGAAGTATTTGAAACTCTTATGATCAATAAAGATCTCGCACTTTTCACCATATAAGTAGTGCCGCCAGATCTTTAGTGCAAATACTATTGCTGCCAGATCTAAATCATGTGTAGGGTAATTCTTCTCGTACTCCTTGAGTTGGCGAGAAGCATACATAATAATTGTACCCTGTTGTATCAAAACACACCCGAGCCCTTTCTGGGATGCGTCACTATAGATCACGTAACCACCATCCCCTAATGGAATGGTCAACACTGGGTTGTGACTAAATGTTGCTTCAATTCTTGGAAGTTCTGTTCACACTCACTAGTCCAGTCAAACCTGTTGTTCTTCCTCATAAGCTATGTCAAAGGACCTGACAACCTAAAAAAACCCTCGTTGAATCGGCGATAGTACCCTGCCAGACCCAAGAAACTTCTGATCTTGTGTACGTTCTTCAGTCTCGCCCAGTTTACTACTACCTTTACTTTACCCGGGTTTATTGATATTCCTTCCCTGGACACTACATGTCCTAGAAATACAACTTGTTCTAGTTAGAATTTGTATTTCTTAAATTTAGCAAACAATCTCTTCTCTCTGAGTACCTAAAGTACCAGCCTCAAATAAGCTTCATGCTCAGCAAGACTCCTCGAATAAATAAGGATGTCATCAATGAATACCACCACGAACTAATCTAAGTACATGTGGAACCCTATTCATCAGATCCATGAATGCTACAAGCATATTCGTCAAACCAAATGGCATAACCATAAATTTATAATGGCCATACCAGGTTCGAAAGGCTGTCTTCGATATATCCTCTAACTTCACCTTCAACTAGTGATACCTGGATCGCAGATTGATCTTAGAGAAAACCTGAGTACCCTTTAGGTGGTCAAACAGGTCGTCAATACATGGTAACAGGTATTTATTCTTCACTGTTACCTTGTTAATTTCTATGTAGTCAATGCACATCCTCATTGACTTATCCTTCTTTTTCACGAACAACAGTGGCGCTCCCTAGGGTGACATGCTTGGTCTGATGAAACCACTATCCAGAAGTTCCTGTAGTTGCTCCTTTAACTCCTTTAATTCAGTTGGAGCCATTCGGTACGGAGCCTTAGAGATTGGCGCCGTGCCTAGAGTCAACTCAATAGCGAACTCCACTTCACAATCAAGAGGTGACCCCAGAAAATCCTCCGAAAACATGTTGGAGAACTCCCTTATCACTGGGATATCCTCCAGCTTCTGTCCTTCCTTTGGTGCTTCTTTCACATATGCAAGATACCCCTGACAACCCCCCAGAAGTAATCTATTTTCCTGTATCACCGAAAGGATTCGTGGTGCAGAGCGCACACACGACCCTATGAATCTAAACTCCTGCTCCCTTGAAGGTCTGAATACTACCTCGTTCCTGTAACAGTCTATGCTTGCATAGCTGGATGCTAGCCAGTCCATCCCTAGAATAACGTAAAATCCATGCATATCAAATACGATTAGACTAGCAAGCAGCTTTCTCCCTTGAATCTCCATTGGGTAGTCTCTGACCACTTTATTGCATACAACAACCGATCTTGTTGGCGTGGCCACACTTAACTCAACTCTTAACGGCTGAGTCTCTATTTCACATTCTTTAACAAATCTTCTAGATACAAATGAGTGTGTTGCACATGAATCAAAAAGCACAACAACTTTATGGGAAAGCATATAAATAATACCTGTAACTACATCTTCTACATGCTCGGCATCACCCGACATCATAGAATACACCTGTGCCTGGGCTGTATTCCCCTGGTGCCCCCCTCGAGATGCTTGATTCCCTCTCCCATACTGCTGCTGCTGAGGTGGGTACTTCAGTGTCGTCCGACAGTCTCGCACCTAATGCCCTGCTACTCTGTACCGGTAGCAAATAGTTGTTCCAACCCTGCACTCGCCCAAATGATTCTTATGGTATCTGGGACAAGCAACACTCTGTGAACTCCCCTAAGAGGCTCGAGATCCCATCTCCTGTCGCTGACCCATAAAATTACTAGGTCGCTTTCAAGAGTTCTGGCTATCTGGACTGATACCCATGAGACAAGGGCCTCTTCTTCTAGTTCACCTCTCTCTCCCTCTCCCTTTCCTAAATACTGGCCTCCACCGCCATGACTCTGTCCACTAGCTCAGTAAAGCTCTGGACCAATAACGCCACCACCTACGCACGTATTGCTTGTCTCATCCCTCTCTCAAACATCCGAGCATTCTTCAGCTCATCCGCGACCATATGTGGAGGGAATCGGGATAGCTCCACAAATTGGGCCGCATACTGCTGTACAGTAATGGGCCCTCGAGTCAAATGTAAGAACTCCTCAGCCTTTACCTGTGATGACCTGCTTAATTTTCATATATATATTTTTCATTTGTATATTACAAAATCACAAATCTCAACTCAGTAGATCATAATCCACCTGGACCCGTGGGTACCAGGGATGATTCAGAACACATAACAGAAGCCTAAGCAGTAGGAAACATACAATCACAATATTATAAATACGAAAACATCCATCACATTACCATAAATACCAAAGTCACTATATCCACTGTATTTCAGTATATACATCCCAAAAATAAGATCTAGGGACATTTCCCACAAAATCTAACTGTCCCTACTAAAACTTACCCTACAAAGAGGGTAGACAAACAACACTAGATCAACGGGGCTTTTCCCGCTCTCCTATCTGGGGCTCCTAAAAAGTTTATAAAATTTTGGGGTGAGACATATACCATACAGAACATATTTAGTAATTTTTTTGTCAAATCTGGGAAAACATATATATCATCAAAACATGGTAGAACATACTGTATTTTCATAAACATATTTCATCTCATATAATAATAATACAAAAACATTCCTGATAGGTTAGCTGGCTATTGTCATGTATTACCTCCACATGACTGGGTTGTGTGGCTCGAAAGCGGGACCTGACAATGGTTAGCCAACAACTGCTAAGTCAAAAGTACAGTCTGTAAGTCTGATGGGTTTGCCAGACCTGGTCCGTACAGCAGGGGCACTCGCACCTTCTTATAAATCACATTGACCATCCAATCTCACACCACTCCGTACAACGGCACTAACACAAATATCATGATCATGATGACCATGGAAACATAGCAATAATACCGTACAAGTGCTAGCTTAAACCAAGCCAACTAGGTTCTAATATCATATAACATATACTGAAACTGTGATACATGGATATTTCATATCATTAATCATCAAATCAATCATATCATTTTGCATATATACGTATATCATGAAAATTATCGGCCCGTACGCCGATATTACACATTTTACCATAGTTCGGCCCGTACGTCGGCAAATCATATCATAGCACAACCCATACGCTGGAAAATGACATCCATAGCTCGGCTCGTACACCAGAAAATCATATACATAGCTCAGCCCGTACGTTGGAAAATCATATCCATAGCACGGCTTGTACGCTGGCAAAATATATCCATATCATTAACACATTCCCAGAAAACAGTATTTCATAATAATTTCTACTCATGCCACACTAACAGGTTTTCCGCATATTTAACATATTATCATTTTTAACAGTATTTTCCCAAATATAAATCATATATAAATATATTTATTTTCTTGAAATCAAATGCTATAACAATATACATATTTTTTATAAAATACTAGTTTAGTTTATCCCCTTACCTGATTCTTGAAAAGCCCCTAGGAAAATCTGTCCTGCACCTGTAGGGTTCCCTACTCAACACCCCGGAAACAGCATTCCTTAGAACTAAAGTTCAATATTTCTACGTGTATAACAATTCCTACAACTATCAAATAACCAAATATTGAGTAGAAAGTCTTATCCTGGATTTAGGATGTTTTCTAACTCAGCCCTACCGACGATTCGGTTCGGCAGACTTGCAGAGAACTTTCTCAGAAGCATCGTGGAGGCTTCAAATCAACGAACCGGTGGAAATCCGACCCAAAATATTAGTGAGAAGGAGGAGAAACCGTATGAGGAGAGAGAGAGAGAGAGATTCGGTGCAGGAAAATGACTGAAAATTCTGGTTTAACCCTATTTATACTGCGGGATTCGTTGACGAACTGCAACCCTCGTCGACCAATTTCAAGTTTCCACAAATTCTCTCTCGGTACCTTCTCGTCGACGAGTCCCCTGTGTTTGTCAACAGGGAGCGGAAAAATTCCTCGGGATTATGCCATTTGCGTTCGTCGACGAAGTCGACTGCCTCCTTCTGTTCATGTTTCCATTTCCCTTTCTTTATTATTTAAATACCATTATTCTTCGGGTCATTACATTACCTCCCGAGTGGCTATGGGGAAGTATCTACTAAAGAAAATCTCTCTAAAACAGGTCCAGGTAATAGATACATACCCTAGACGATGTTCCTCCACCAGCCTAGCAGATCTCCACCACCTCTTTACCTCCCCCACTAGTTTGAAGGTGGAAAACCTCACTTTCTGCTCCTATGTGCATTCCAGCACACCCAATAGTTCTCCCATCTAATGAATCCAGTCTTCCACTGCAATTGGGTTCAGTCCCCTCGAGAATGCCGGCGAATTTGTCCGATAAAATTCTTGGAACGTGCAACCTTTATCAGCCGCTAGCTAACCCTGTTCCCGAGAATCGCTCTGAATTTCCTTCCTAGACTGGCGTGCTATACTGTGCATCACAGTCGAGGCCTCAACGTCATCTTTGCTTAAGGCATCCACATGATTGTCCCCTCCAGACATAACCTCCTTTCCCTTGGGTTTCATCATGAAGATAGGATAGAAACCGACTTAGAAATTTCACATTTATCAAGGTTGATGCAAGTATAGAATGACTAGTAGTTAAAACATACAAATTTGCAGTTTAAAGAGATCAATTATACATTACTGCTACAAACTGCCAAGGTACCGCTCCCTAATCATGACGCTGACACTACATAAACACTTTTCCAACATGTCGTTCCCAACCTAAGTTTTAAGCTCTAGTACCTCTACCTAGAAACAAAACTATCGATGGATTTATCGTGATTTTCCTGAAATCGTCACTCCAGGAAAAACATAGAAGACCGTCAAAAGATCATTGTCCCTAAGCTTCCAGACTAGAACCCAACTTAACTTACCCATTCTTATTCTTAACTCATCTTAACCTATACACTGGTAAGTATTACTGACAAAGTCTACAAAACCTAGCAAACCTAGGCTCTGATACCACCTATAATGCCTCGAACCCCTCACGTGGTCTTGGGGTGCTACTTTAGTGACGTCTCTATACCTGATACCATAATCATTAAACATAGATGCAGCGGAAGTAAAGAACCATTCTCCATACATACATTACCAGAGTTCTAAGTTCGTCCATACATAAAGGTTTCCATACATTCATATTACAAACCGACCAAAACTGAACTACTAGTTCGATCCATATGACCATAAAACATATCCATTGACTTACAACATAACTTACATACACCTGAGATCATACAGATCTTCCCAAAAAGATTATTCTAACTTTCACCTCCCCCGATGCTACTAAGCACGATACCTGTTATTTCCTGAAGATATGATTTGAATATTGGGGTGAGACACTTCTCAATAAGGGTGAGCAAGTTAATATCAGTGTGTGGGCAGCATGCATTAGTGTTCACAGAAAAGCATCCATTCTTCATATAACCGAAAATAGCTGTCTTTACATTATACGTACTTATATAGTTAGAAATACTCGTTTCATTTTCCTTACATAAACAGTTCAGTCATTTCATAACATCATTTACATAAATATACAAATATGCATAAAAGACACCTCCTGGGACTAACGCCATGTATAAACCCTCGTAGTCAGGGTTGTGCTGTCCGAAGGCTGGACAAAGCCCGAGGTGATCAACCCAAACAAAGTCAACATTCATCCGCGTCATAACTCTGACTATGTAGGCATCCACAACTTACTTGCGTGCCCCGATTGCCCTACCGTGTCTTGAAAGTCTGGGCTTCCAAGTATGGTACACTCTCTACCGAGGCTAATCGACATAAACCACCACACCACTCTCGCAGTATAGTGTGGCACACATGGTCACATATATAGATCCTAGCAACGGTACCGTACTCCTAACATAATTGTCGATCAGGGTTCCTAAAGCATATCGTGCAATTTAAGTAATAAAACCATATTTCATATTCATTTCATATAAACCTAACATATAAAGTTCCAGCCCTCCTCCATCATATCATACTCGGCTTACAACCGTTAAACATAAATATGGCCCTCGCGGCCGTAAACATCATCCAGTATTTCACAAGCAGTTCCAGTGTTTCACAAAACATCCATCATTTCGGTTATAAAATATTATGTACATATCGTTCACCTGTCACACAGTTTCTAGTATTTCAAAATATAGCCCGTAGGCAACCATGAAAACATAGCATAAACAGTTTTAATCACAAAACTGAGCTTCCTACCGTTCATTTGTACTGAAAATACCATAACATATATCCTAGATTTGAAAATGGACCTTTTGAACTATTGGTTTTAGAAACTTTAACTGAAAACCTGAATATACTTACTTCATAGACATTTCAAACGGTTCAATTTCATAAAAATACTGACTTAACTTAATCCCTTTACCTATTTCCCGAAAATAAACTAAGATGCTCGAAAAAAACCGAATCCCGACTTTTCACGAGATCAAAATTTTGCTCCTCTAGGATTGTAGATATTTGCCCCCTGATCCTCGTGGTAACTTTCGATCGTCGATTCGGGCGATGAACTGCGAAGAAACCGAAGAGAGAGAGAGAGTGTGTGGTTCATGAGTCTAGAGAGAGAGAGAGAGAGAGAGAGAGTGAGTGAGTGAGAGTTTTAACTTTTTTAATGAAGAAGCAAGCAAAAAACCTATTTATAGACTCTTGACCCGGTCAAATTCGTCGGCGAAGTGGTGCCTTCATCGACGAACCACAGAAGGCCATTCGTCAACAAACCTCTTCATTTTATTTGTCTTGTGCATGATTTACATTTACTTATATTGTGATATAATTGTTTGAATCTTGCCAAAAGATTTTATTTTGTAAAAAAATACGTATTTCGCAAAAAGAGTCTATTCACCCCCCTCTAGACTACACACTCCCGGGGCTGGAACGTTTAACAAATACAATATATTGTTGTTTGCTTGCTTCTCACATTCAAAGAATTACCACCAAAAATTAATTATGTAAGCACATACATGATAACAAATAAAAATACTCTTAGACTAAGTTTGGTTCACAGAATAACTATTCATCGAATTAAGATGGAGTATATCTTGTGAAAATTTGAGAATGAAGGTAATAGATATTCTATATATATATATATATATATATATATATATATATATATATATATATATATATTAATGTTTATTGTTCCATTCAACAAACAATAAAAAAAAGAATAGACATTCATGTGATGAATTTTGAAAATAGTTATTTTTCTTATGCACTTATAAAAGTTTTACATTTTTATTTGCTTTATGCTAACAAGATAGTTTCTTACATAGCTAACTATAACTAATTTATTATAACAAATTAATTTATACTAGTGGACATTCTAGAAGCCATACATAGCTGCTGTATGTGTTTAGTAAAATAAGAACAAAATGAAATTAGATAAAATAAGTTAAGTTTATCATTTAATTCTTTCATGTTTGTCAGTTCAAATTTTTATTTCATTCAATTAATATGGATGAACTAAATTTAATATATGTAAAATTTTTATAGGAATGAACTAGCATGGAATTTGGCACGATAATAGTACGGACTGAATTTGGTATGTTAATTATTGATCATACCTTATATTTGGCATTTCATTTATGTGGGATGTGAGTTATGTTCTTTTTTTTTGTTAGAATACTCGAATTGGAATTATGTAAAAGGTGAAAGGAGAGCTGATTTGCATTATGTAGTAATGGTCCAATGAAAATTAATTTTTAAGATAGATAAAAAATAAAAAACAATTATAAATGAGTGTTGGACCAAAGTAAAACATAGATTATGAGTTATTTTAATTAAATTATTAAGAACATCGGTGAAGAATTTTAGGTAGATAAATATTAATTTTATACTATTTTATCAATGATATTTTTTTTTTGAAATTAAATCATAAAAAAGAAAAGGTATGTTTGGAAGTATAGATTTTAGATCTCAAATTTAGGTGAAACTTAACATAATTTTATGTTACATTTTATTTAAATTTATACACGTATTGCAAGTATAAAGTCCGAATTCCAAAATTATTAATATGTTAGTACTGAAATTTGAGAAAATGTTAGATGAGGGAGAGAAAATTCAATTCAAAATTGTAGGATAAAATAATTTTTTTACATAATTTGTATAAAATGCTTTAATAATATTCATTTGATTATAATAGAGTAAATTTTGACTTTGGTCTCTAGTTTAAACTTTTTAATTTAAAAAAAGAATTAAACAAACTAACTAAAATTTGAACTTCGGTCTCAAGTTTAAACTAATGTTAATTTTATAGAATTATTTTCATTACCTTTTTTTTTTTTTTTTGAAAATCCTAAAACAAGGATGCTTGAGTTCTTTTGGATATCGAAGATTTTGTTTAGAAAAAGAAAATAGATGAAAGACTATTAGAAGAAAATTTATTTTTCATTATATGTCATCTCTATATTAGACACTATTAAAAATAGAAATTTGTTCTAATATAATTAATTATTAAAAATTAAATATCATTAATGTGTAATATTAAATTTTGTTCATTAATTTGATATATTTTTTTTCTCTTTTCTTGACAACTATGCATTAAAAAGTTCGTTATTTTGTATTTTTCTTCTTTTAATGTTTCTTGAGTTTTAAATAAATGGGACCTTAATAAAATTTGAAAAGAAAAAGTTGAGAGAGAGAGAGAGAGAGCGAGAATATAAAATCCCCTTTCACAAGGGGAATGAAACTTGAATTAAGGTTTCAAGTTTAAATTTTGTAATTTGGGAAAGAATTAAAATAAATATTTAAAAATGATATTAAGTATCATAATACCATAAAAAATGTTTTCTTTTCTGAGAAACATTTCTTCTTCTGCTACTCCCTTTCTCCTTTTTGGAGTTGGAAGTTATCTGTTTGTCAACAAATTTAGCAATTGGGTAATCCGCCACCTTATACTTTTCTTGACAAATTGCACATTTCAAATGGCTGCTACTATAACTGCTACTGCTTGCCATTTGTTCTACAAGAATTCAAATATCTGGTTAGAGTATTAGTAATAATATTATCTCTACCTTTAATATGTTTTACATTAAAGGACTAATATTGTAATTCATTCCTCCATCTAACTAATATTATTTGAATGCATCGTTTTAGTTTAATTCTCATGAAGTGCTTTACATAGGAACTATCTGTTCTAACGATGAATGGTTTACCCAAAAAAAATTCATTAGCCCTAATTCCTTCAAGAACTGCAAATAATTTCTTTTCTTGAACTGGATAATTTAATTCTGCTCCATTGAAACATCCACTCTAATATTTACTGAAGTATTCTGTTTTATCAATTTTTTTTTAATTTTAAAATACATCTCCATGCTATATCTGAAGTATTGATTTCTAAAATTATATCTAATTCTTTAACATCTAAACATTCTAATTTTAACAAATTTTGAACTTTTGTTATGATTACTCTATTTGCCTCTTGTGGTATCTGGTAACAGATTTTTGAATTGGTATATGTATTTGTCCAAACAAATGGCAATATGAAAAATATTTTTAATCAAATGAAATTCAATGCCGATTGACGTGAGTACGTCATTTTCCAAATGATTTTGGAATTATTCAGTAAAAATGAGTAATTAAAATCTCGCTTTGATTAAACAGATAGTCAACTTTCTTAAGCTGGGAGTTATTAGAGAATCAGGGTCTTCCATAACAACTAGGGTTTTGAATTCAGATTCAGGCTTTGAAGTTTGAATGGACCAAACCGAGGCTTCTATTCACGTGTTGCCAACCACATCCCACTATTCGCGTGTTGCCAAACACCACCCTTACCCTTTTCCCACTTCTCGCGCGTCGTTTCCTTTGACAGGACATTTCCTTTTCCTTGCTGATGAAACTTCTCAGAAGCATTCTGCCTTCCCACACGCACACATCCAAACAGAACCAAAAATAAAAAAATAAAAAGACATTTCTCAGACGTCCAGCCAAAAATTTGAAAATTGTGAGAGGTAATTTTCAGGGCAACTCCAACTTAACAGTTTTACTGCAAAAGGAAAAAGAGGTAGAAAACAGTACCTATAAAGACTTGAAAACGGTGTCGGAGAAACAGTAAATGCTTCAATTTCCGTCACGGCGTCACCCCAGTGTCCGCAAAACACCGGCTATTACAGGTAAATCTACCCTATACTGACCGGAATGAGAGGACATGGGCTTAGGGCAAGAGAGGAGAGAGAGACAGAGAGATAAGTTCAGAAATGGAAAGCCTTTGAAGTAATAAGGCAGGAACCCTTTTGTGCAGGCCGGGAATTGCTCACGGCCACACTCTTCTTCCCCCTCTTATCTTTTCTAACCCCCCCTCCCCCCCGCCCCCACCCCACGCCCCCAGAAAAAAAGAAAAATTTAAACAAGAATAGCTGCTTTTACACCTAAAATTTTCACATAAACAAAGCTTCTCTCTCTGTTAACTGTACTGGTACTGGATCTGTGCAGTGACCGGCCATGTACAGAGAGAGAGACAGAGGGAGAGAGAGAGAGTGAGAGTGAGCCGATCGAGAATTTTCAGAGAGGCAAACAAAGAACGGAGAGATGGAATTTGATGACCCAGATGAGCAAGAAGAGGAGATGGAGATTCCGGTGCCGGCGAGCTACGAGTCTGTGGGCATCTCAGGGAGATCGAAAATGGGTAGCACCGCCGTCGTGGGAGAGTTGGCGTCAGCGACCCGAAAAGGGGTGAAATACAGGGAGTGCCAGAAGAACCACGCAGTGGGCATCGGAGGCCACGCCGTGGACGGCTGCTGCGAGTTCATGGCGGCGGGGGAGGAGGGCAGTCTTGATGCCCTGAAGTGCGCTGCCTGCAACTGCCACCGCAATTTCCACCGCAAGGAGACAGAGGGTGGAGTAGCGGAGGGCCTGTACCACCAGTTCTCGCCGCCGTACTACCGGACGCCGCCAGCGGGGTACCTGCACGTGGCGCCGGCGAACCACCGCCCTCTGGCGCTGCCGTCGACCTCCGGAGGCGGTGGCGGTCTCAGTAGGGAGGAGCAGGAGGACATGTCGAACCCGAGCAGCAGTGGCGGCGGCGGAGGCGGAGGTGGAGCGTTGAAGAAGAGGTTCAGGACGAAGTTCACGCAGGAGCAGAAGGAGAGGATGCTGGGGTTTGCGGAGAAGCTGGGGTGGAGGATCCAGAAGCACGACGAGGACGCGGTACAACAGTTTTGTTCGGAGATAGGGGTGAGGCGGCACGTGCTCAAGGTTTGGATGCACAACAACAAACACACCCTCGGTAAGAAACCCTAATTTATTTATTTATTTTTTTCTTTTTGACCACATCGTATCAGAGATATCGTCGTCTATGCATCACGACCTTGAAGAAGAAGTGATCACATGGTGTGAGAACGGAAATCGGGAAGCATTATTGCACTGGTTGTGTAAATTCCCTTTGAAATTTGCCTAGTTAGGGTTCTTAATTGCTGCTGCTACTGCTGCTTCTTCTTCTTCTTCTTCTTCTTCTTCTTCTTCTTTCGTAGCTCCAGTTAATTTTTGTTGTTGTAATTTTATTTTGTAGAAGTTATTGTTTGGGTTGTACTTTGTAGGGTAGCAAGTTATGTGGGTGTTGGTGATGAGTGTAGGATGGGTCAGCTGTTTATTGTATGAATGAATTCATTGTTGCTGATTCATGGGCCATTTTTTGCTCAAATTCTAGTTTCCTTTTATCTTGAGTTTAGTTTCAGCTCCTTCATTAAATATTTTATTATGATTGTTATTATTATAATGAGAGTAGTATGTGAGAAAAGTGTGCTGTAACCGTTCTAAATTTTTAATTATTAGACTGCTTCAATTCCCAAAGACGAAAAAGTTTGCGCCAGCACCAGCATTGCTTTGGATTTCATGAGTTCAGTTCTTGTGGTTGCACCACCTGTAGTCACTCCTTTTGGGGAGATTTGTTTTCTATTTTTCTGATTATCAAGAAGGGAAGGAGGCCGGTGTTAATTACTTAATTCCAAGTGTATTCAAACGTGTTTGGCATGCAAAGCTGCATTGTCAGTTCCTTCACATCTGTCATCTTCTCCTTCTTCCTCCCGGCCCAAGCTCCATCTCTTTCCCTTCGCCTTCTCTCTCTCCGCAAGATGAAGAGAATGCCTAAAATTACCCTTGAGTGCAGGCAAATGCAAAGCGGATTAATGGAGGAACAAAAGCAATGGATCTGCAGAAACAGATTTTATTCAATTATTTTTCTCTGAATTTCTTAATTATTTCAGTGCGCTGTGGATCTGTAATCTGTATGCACGGGATTGGCCAATAGGAATGATAATCATGTGCAATGCATGATGATCATTTATATGGATATGCATATATTCATTGCTTCTCTCCCACGCTTATACCTCGTCCTCCATTAAATACTCTTTCTGCTGCTCCATCTCTCTTGTATGGTACTCGCATCTCTGTCTCTCCATCTTTTCACCATTTGATGATTTCCTTCATCTCCTGTATTTATTTATTTTTATGCTTTTCATTAATATCCTTAATTTCCAGTACACCCATCATGCTTTTCTTTATATTCTTTTAAAAACACTGAATTTCCAGTACCCCCCATCCTACTTTCTTTTTACATTATTCTTTTATTTATTTATTTATTTTTTATAAAAAATTTCTCTGAATAATTTATGGGTTTTCTGTTGCCAGTAGTACTCCCCAGTTCCCAACATACAAACAAACAGTCTAATTAACTGAGCTTCCACGTCGTTGTTTGGCTGCATTTATGGTCTCTCTCTGCCAGCTGCACACTACCATTAATTTGCAGGTATAAGCATCTGCTCATCACGGTTGATGCCCTTTCCTGTTTGGGTGGGTTACTGTTTTTCTTTCTGTTTCCTTTTTTTTTTTTTTTTTTTCTGTTCAACATTTTTTTTTTTTTTACAAATAGACCCCTCGATCGTAAGATAGAAAGAAAATAAGTAAAATGCTTTGATAGTTGGTGCATTATTTATTAATATACTTATTGTTGGGCTTTGGAAATTATATTTATTTTAAATATTGAGAAATACAGAGGAGAGAAGTGGTGTCGCTTGGCTTATCAAACATATAGTTCCGGGGCCGAACTTTAATAATAGGTGCTTTTTAACATTATTTAGGTCATCAGAAAATGAAAGAACATGCTTGCTCCGTCCACCGCAGAGTTTATGGGGGAGGAAGAGAAAAAAAAAATATGTATGGTGAGAAACACAACAAAGTGGAGATGTCCATGTTGGAGAAAGTCCACCCTACTCCTGGCTCTGTCGGAAAAATGAATTCAACCTTGCTCTCATGCACATCACACGCGCGCGCGCGCACACACACTTCTGCTTTACTCTCTCTCTCTCTCTCTCTCTCTCTCTCTCTCTCTCCCTGTGTGTGTGTCTCTCTCTCTGTGTTTTCCGGTGGGAGCATGTGGGCTCTCCAACAGCACCAAAAAGGAAGGATATGAATAGAGCTAGGGACATTACAGCTATGCATATGTATGGAATCATGGATGCTGACGGTCGTCGTCATCATCTCATTCTTGGAGAGGCTGCTAGCTAGTAGGAGATGGAGAATGGAGGGACTGAGCTTTGGCTGATTGTCAGATTGTATTAATGTCCTGGCCCGAGTCTGATACTTCGATCCGCGCTACCTCACCCTATTCATTGCTCTTTTTCCATTACTACGGTGGTCCTCACTCCTATGTTGAAAGTTGCAACATTAGTTTGTTCTTACCAGTTCGCTGTATTTTTTTGACTAATAAAATGATATTGTTTTTCAAAATTATTCTGTTAAATGTGATGACACAAACTTAGGACAACAAGGTTGCATTCCTTTCCTAGTTAAGGATGACTAAGCTTAACTAGCTAGGGTTACAAGTGACCTATGCAAGTTACTATTTAACTTATTTTTATAATGGAGCTTGATTCAAAATTTTGTTTTTTAAAATACTATTTGTGAGTTTAATCAAATTTTATTATTTTATTTACTGGGGGCAAATTGGGTCCTCACTTCACAAGAGATCATTGCCTATTCAATAAGGAAGTGCATGGATTATCTTAAAAATAAAGAGAACACACACACACAAAATGTATAACTTTCACTTGCACGCTCCAATAAGCAATGGACAAATAGCTGCATCTTGTCTTCACCACGAAGCCATCTTCAGTAGCACCAATCCCCAAAATCCAATTCAACCACACTTGAATTCATTGCATCACCACCCGTCGCTCTACCTACAACCACCACTCGATCACCAACCAAAACATTGGCCGGAACCAATTGAGTCCACATCAAAGCCATTGCCCTCATCGACACCGAAAACAAAGAAATTCATCATTCTTTTTCTCTCTAATCGGTGCGGGAAACGATGTGTGGGTTGTATATTGGCTAGAACCAAATAAGTCCACATCAAAGCCTCTGACCTCATCAACTCTAGAAACGATATGAAATCATTTTTCTTCTCCCTCATCGACGTTCGAAATGATGTGCGGGCTGTAGATTGACCGGGAAAGGTGAATTTTGGTTGTGGGTCGTAAATTAATGGTCGGAAAATATGGGGTTGGACTTCACTGTTCACCAGAAATGATGGAAAGGTGGGTTACAGGTGTAGGTTGTAGATTGATATGAAGTTCAAGGGGTCTTGTTCGCCAAAAATGCAGGGAAAGGTGGATTTTGGGTGTGGGTTGTATATAAACTGGCCGGAAACTTTGGAGTTTAGAGGTCTCGCTGTTCGCAAAATACAATGAAAAGGTTGATCTTGGCGTGGATGTCTGTGTTGATGGGAGATGGGTTTGTAGGGAAGATAGGAAGCATATCAAAATTCAGGCATGGGTTGGATGACTGAGCCTACTAAGTGGAGCGCACGAGAAAATTTACTACTTGCGGTGTGTAGGAGAGAAAGTTGTTGTGTCTACACACAAAAATGAAACAAGCTCACGTTTTGTGATTGGGCAAATGAAATATGAAAATAATTTAGGAAAATATGCTAATATTCAATGAGGATTTAACATATAAAATTTAAAATAAAAAAAGTAATTCTACATATTTAATAGAAATATTTTAAAACGAATATAATACATCAATAATATGTATATGATCAAATGTAATGTAATTAAAGACTACTTGTATTTAGTAAATAATTTGCTTTAACAATAAATTAAAATTTCATATTAGGATGATTGTTATTAAAAAGTAAATTTTGGGAATAATGTCCATAGCAATTTGATAGTTTTAAATTATCTTTATTAATTTATACTTACAATCTCCGTATTAATCAGTTATATTTTAATTTAACTATTTTTATTCATATATTATCAATATATATTATTTTTAATAACAATATCAATCTCTAAAAATTAAATGAATTAAATGTTTAAATTTCATAATAATATAGGTTTTATTTTAATAACTAGGCAGATAATTTGAACACCCTTAATATTTAAAATGTTGTTTTAAAAGCTATGAGATATAAAAATTATTATAGTTTAAAGATTGCATTAGTATGTTTAATAATAATAATAATAATAATAATAATAATAATAATAATAATAATAATAATAATAATAATAATAATATGAGTGAGGAAGGAAAGAAAGCGGTAAAAATGAATAGAAAATATTTTTTGCAGATAATTAAAAGTGGGGAGGAGAAAAGTAAGAAGTGAAGGAGTAAAAGAAAATAATAAAGGGAAAAAAAGAAAAGAAAAAAGGAAGCTAGTCTAGAGAGAGAGAGAGAGAGAGAGAGAGAGAGAGAGAGAGAGAGAGAGAGAGAGAGAGGAATGAGGGGAAAAAATTAGGAAAATTTTATAATTTTAATCTTTGTCAATGTAAATGTATCATGATATATAAATTCTATAATTTTTCAAAATTTAAATTAATTTTATAACTTCAATGTTTGTAAACGTAAACGGCCAAAGAAATTAAAAAAAAAAAGTGGGATCAATAAATTGTATTGATTTGATAATTTGAGCACTTAACTTTTACTTTTGCCACCTGCTTGATAGTTGAAAAATTAGAGAAAGAAAAAAATATATAAAAAAATCTTTTTTCACATTAGTTATTAAGAAAAACAAAGAGGAAAATAAACATATTAGTAAGATAAAAAATAACATTTTCATTTTTATACATTGTTAAACTTTGATTTCTTTCAATTTTAATTATGTTAAATAAAATTTTATTATAAATACAAATTGTAAGGAAGAGAAAAAATCCAATAAAAAATCAAATTTCTTCTTATTTTTTTCTCAATATATATATATATATATATAAATTAAAAGATTTTAGAAAAAAAATTGAAAGACTAGAAAAGGAGAGGAAAGAAAGAAAGAGAGACACCCACGTAGGCATGAGAGATAGAGAGAGAGAGATCAACTACTTCAACATTATTTGAGAAGCATGATTCAAATGTGTTTAAATAAAAAGATCAACTACTTCATTTTCATTTGATGCAATTTGTATATGCTCAAATGTTACGTGTATTTAACAGAAGGCGTATGGATTAGTATTTGTATCACCTTGGAATTAAAAAAAATAAAATATTGAAGCACAATATAGATAATATTACAAGATCTGGCTTGATAAGGTGAGAAGAAAAATCATAAGTGTTGACTTTATAGGTCACGCCCGGTTTTTATTATGACAAATACTCATTTTATCAAATGAGTGTTTGAAGTTATGTGCAGGAACTCAGATTGAAAGATCCTAATGCACATGGAAGATAGTGAAGAGTCAAGACCCAATAATTTCATGTTGTAATATATAATTCATTTTTGTAAAAGGTCTGTAATGGTAAATTAGGGCGTTTACTTGTAATAATCACATACCCTAAAAGGTCTGTAATAGTAAATTAGGGCGTTTACTTGTAATAATTACACACCCCACATGCATGGTATAATATGAAAGCTTATAATACAAATGACCTTAGAATGACCTTAGGGTTCACCCTTCGGTCGACCGACGCCGTATTTTTTGGTGTCCTCAAAAGGACCCATAAATGACCCTAGGACACTCACCATTGCACCTATAAATGTTAGACACTTGAATAGGGTTTGTGTGAATCATAACAGGACCGAAATGCACACATTGTGCACTTTCAGTTGACCGACCTTGGCAGTTCATTCTGCCCCGATCGACCGAATTCGGCTTGGGTCAACAATTTGACCTCAGCCTGGTCGATCAAACCATATAGTTCATTTGTTCCCCGATCGACCGAAACTAGGTCTAGGTCAATGGTTGACCATGTCCCGGTTGACCAAACCATTATAGTTTAAATCCCTCGGTCGACCGAAACCTCATGAGGTCAACAATTTGACCACCTGGTCGACCGAGCCCAAAATGCATTGCAACTTTCTGGTCGACTGAGGGTCCTCAGGAGAAATCCCAATGGTCTGGTCAATCGAATCGCCTCGTTCAAAATGTCCTGGTCGATCGAAAAATTGAAAAATCACCTCGGACATGCACTTTCAGTCGACTGAGTCCCCAGTTCAAAAATGTCTTGGTCAACCGAGCCATATGAACTTCGGTCGACCAAAAGTGTTCTGGTCGATCGGACCTCTCGGGTTACCCTGATTGTTTACCGTGGTTAAAATGTTTAAACAGGGTTAAATTAATTAAAATGTCATTAAACTTTTCTAATAATACCAGCCTTGTCTCCAACAGTCATAATTCATGGGGTGTCTATATATACCCCTTCATTTGGGAAAATTAGTAACTTGATTAGCAAACAAAAATCCAAAATTTTCTCTCAAGCAAAATATATTCTACTACTCATACTCTTTCTCAAAATTACTCAAACTTACCTTCTCTAGCTCCTAAATCCTCTGTAAGTGTCTTGAGTGTTTTTGTAATTATGTTTGTTCTCTCATTGCTTGTGATTGAATTGATTTTTCATTAAGAGCTAAACCTAAGTGTTCTTAGGGGGCTTTGCTCATAAGCCTATCTTAAGAAGACTTGTCTAAACTTCTGAGTGTTGCATTCATATTACAATATCTTAGAAAACTTGTATTTGTTTTTGGCTTGCAAAAATATTTTTAAACTTACTCAAATATCTTGTGGAATCTATATTGATATATTTGTGAAAAGATATTTGTGTTTGTTATATTAATTTTTGTGGCAATATTTATTCAAGTATATATCATTTGCTGAATACAAAAATTGCATAGCTTTTGCAAACCAAACATATACACTATATTTGTGGTTGAGACATCCTACTGATTGACATACTTGAAACTCATTTGATATTCTGTGTGAACACGCTTGATTGATAATATCTTGAAATACAAAGATTGATTGTTGACACTCTCACATACTCATTACACTGATAGAAAATACATTTGAGAGTTGAACTACTTAGACCACACTAAGCTTATGTATTGAATCATTTGTGGTGTATGTGATTGAACACATTTGGGTACAAATTTGCTTTATGTGAAAGTACTTTTATATTGTACCATTTGATTGTAAATCTGAGTGATTCAAAGTGTGGTCTGAGGGGGCAGTAATCCAGCCCGATAAGGATTGTTGTAAAGGTTGAGGTCATCCCTATACTAATTGACTTGGTTTGTATCGGTGCCGCTCCACCTGTTTAAGTGAGCAAGTTATAGTGGTAATCCTTGTGCTTGTTAGCCAAGGCGGGGACGTAGGCAATTGGCCAAACCTCAATAACATATCTGCGTGTCACCCTCTCTTTATTACTTTCTGGTGCTTGTGTGATTGATTAAATTGTTTTATTTAATTTCTGGTATACATTTACTTTACTTGCACTAGATTGACCATAGAGTTGTGAATATACTGGTATTAGGAGATTGACCTAGGGATTAAATTTAAAAAATACCAATTCACCCCCCCTCTTGGGATCACGGTAAATCTAATAATAAGAATCAAGAGAAATCAATATCCAATTAATTTGTTGAACTCTTCAAATTAACATGGTGAAAACTTTCCAATTTGAGTGCTTTTGATGCATAAATTTTTGTAGAATATCTGTTGTGATTGGTCTTGGCACCTCTAGAAAATTTGTCCAATGAATGAGAGCTCAAGTCATACTCTTGAAAAAATTGACAATGAAGTATTTTGGATTGAGTTTTACTTGCTAAATTTATAATTGTGTTTGTTATAATTCAATGACTTAAGCTATCCAAAATCCCAAAAGAGGGGCTCTAAAGCCAACACTAACCGAAGACACCAACACTAGAAGACTAAAAGGCTACAAGAGATAAAAAACTACAAACATGGGTGAGTTCTATTGGCCTGACAAGACTTAATCTCATTTTGATAATGACAAACTAAGGAATCTAATTGCGCTTTTAAGTGTATTTACAGGTATTATATCTTACAAACACAATGGAGCATATTTAAATTTAAAGCCATGAAGAATACAACAAAAATGAAGAATGACTATTGATATTGAAGAATAGCTTGGATGATGATTGAGTTTAAAGACATGAAGACTTAGATAGTAATTCTATGTTTACTGTAACATTAAGTCTCATGTAAGTATTATGTTTGTTTATGAAGTTCTTAGGCTTTATTATTGAACTTAAAGGCATGCTTTAATAACTTGAAAAATATTCTTTCAAAGTCCAAATATCTTTTCAAAAGGATACAAATGAGTTTTGGAATAAAAAATAAAAAGAACATAGAATTTCAGGGTGTTTGGGCAACCGAGGCTCGTGCTTAGTCGACTGAGTGCAGGAATCTGAACAACATGGTCTTGCATTAGTGAGTTCGGGCGACCAACCTTATGGTTTAGTCGACCGAATAGCTATTGCCATTGTTAAAGCCCAAATTGTGTTGGTTTGAGCGACCAAACTGAAAGTTCAATCGATCGAACAGGTTCAGGCGATCGAACCTAAAGTTCATCCGACCAAAAGGCTATTGCTTGTTTCAAAATTCATGATTTTAAATGGTTTGGATGACCAAACTCCCGGTTCCATCGATTGAAGAGCGCGATATATTTTGCGAACAAAGCAATTTCTTTCCGTTTTTGAAATATATTGTTATTAGAACTTGGGAAAACGGTAATATTTCAAACCTAACTATATAAAGCTACCCCTAATAGTGTTAGGGCAACCCAATAGCAAAGAAATACATTGTTTCCATTCTTGAAAATTTGCTGTGCGCCGTTCCCCTTTTCTGAATTGATTTTCTGGTTTTATACTTCAAAATCAAGTTTTCAAATCTAGAAAACCTAACCAATCTCTTGAGCTTCATAGAAGATATTGTTTTAAGAGTATTAGAGTTTATTTTCAAGTGTACAAATATGCTCTTTGAGAGAGTTTTCTTCTTGTACAGAATCTGCTGTTGATTTGTTTGTAAATTGAAGATTCGGGTGTGAATTGTTGCCAAGCAAGAGGGCTGTTCTTGCTTGAGAAGTGCTCCACCTACTGATGAAAGGAGAGAGGTGCTCTTGTTGGCCTAACTAGGCTTTTCAATCTTGTTTTGATGATGAAAAATGAAGGATATATTAACATGTGTTGTTAAGTGATAATGTTTCAGGATTGAACAAAGTTATCATGGAAGGAAGCTTAGCAATTAAAGCCAAAAAAATGAAAGCTTACCGGAGTATAGAAGTAGTACATGTCAAACTTAAAGCTTAAAGGCAATTGGGACTTGAAGTCAAGCTGAACCTCAAGAGATGGAAAAAAATCTAAAAGACTTAGTGCTTTAAGAGTTTATGTTTAGAAAGTCGTTTGTAAGTACTTCAGTTCAAATATAATTTAGAATTATGAAGCTCATTAGGATGAATCATAGACTTAAAAACCAATTTTCAAAAACCCTGGAAAATGATTCTGAAAAATTACATTTGAGTCTTTCATATAACAAAAGGTTTAAAATATTAAAAAATCAAAAATTTTGAAAAAAATTGACTAGTTAGCCGACTGACCAGAATACACTGAATTTTTTCAGGCGACTAAAAAACGTACCTATTGAATCACTGCCCAGCCAACTGACCATTTTGAACTAAGATTGGTCAGCCGATTGACTCTTTTTGAACTGTGTTCAGTCAGCCGACTAACAATTTCCTGGAATTTATTTCTGGCAGAAAGAAGGGTCTCAGCCGCCTGTCCAACCGATTGACCCTGTAGAAATACCTACCCAGTCGCCTTTTCAGCCGACTGACTCTACGGGATTTTAAAATTTTGAACTTTAAAGGGAAAATTCTAAAAATTAGTTTTTCAAATATAAACATTATAAAAACTTGGTGGACACTCCAAGTAACTTGGGAAACAAGGAAACTCATCCTAAAAAGTCTATAAATACTCCTTTATACCCAAGAAATCAAATCACCAAGTAAACACACATCATTCAAGCATTCAACTCTCAATCTCTCACTAAGTTCTTTCTTGCTCACACTCCACCTGGGAGAATTCATCTGAACTGCTGCTGATTCATAAGCCTATAGTTCTAATACTGAGTTTTCTCAAACCCTTAGTGATCTCTAATCTTGAGCTTCATACTTTCTATATTTATATTTGATTAAAGTATATTTAAGTGCTTTAACATGTACAAATTTGCTCTGTTTTGAGAGTTATCTTATACACAGATTCTTGTACCTTTCTTATTGTACTTTGACGGTTCAAGGTTGATTTGGATCGTTGAACCAAGCATGGGTTGATCGCTTGGAGAGGTTTCTCTTCCTAAAAAAAAGATATTTTTGTAAAAGGTTTGCTCCACCCCAAAAGGAGCATTCATAGTGGAATCCTTTGGTGGTATTGGCCAAAGGCGAGGGCGTAAGCTGGGGATAAGTAAAACCTTATAAAAAAGTGGTGTTCTTCTTTCCTTATTCTTTTAAATTTTAGTACTTCGTATATTGTGTGTGTATATGCTAAGTGTAGGTCGCAGGGCTCAAATGTTGAATTAAAAAGAAGACTCTTAATTTAAGGAAAGTACGTTTCAATTAACCGTTTGCGGAAACCCACAAGGGAGTACGTTGGTTAATTTGCGGAAATCTTAATTAAGAGAGCGCAATAAAATCAATTCAAAAACAGGACTTACAATTTTTTTACAGGCCTGCTTACAAAAGCAAAAGCTGAAATTCCACAAAGGTTTTTAAATTGTGATTGGTTTGGTATTTGTGGTTGGTTACTCTTAAATTGATTGGTTTACTTAAGTTTTGTTGTGTGTATTAAACAAGTAAGTAAAAATTTGTAAAAAGAACTTAAATATTTTAATAACCTAATTCACCCCCCTCTTAGGATCACTATTCTACTTTCAATTGGTATCAGAGCTAAGTAGTAACAAATCCTAAATAGTAGTTACACAACGATCTACACGGCAAATATAGGAGTAGCTCCCTTCGGAGAGGGTCAATCCTCAACATGACCACCTATCTTTTGTGGACTGAATTATACCTTTTGGAAACAACATATGAAAATCTACCTTCAAAGTATAGATTGGAAGGCTTGGAAGGTTGTCACAGATGGTGACTTAATTCCTACCAAGTTTGTAGACGAAAAACAAGTCTGAAAAGAAGAAAAAGACATAACTGAACTCGATCATAAAATGCTTCAAGTAAATGCAAGTGCAATTAATGCCCTATTTTGTGCACTAGATATAAATGAATTTAATAGAGTCATGACTTGCAAGATAGCTAAGGAAATATGGGAAAAACTTAAAGTAACCTATGAAGGAATCGAAGATGTAATAGATAATCGAATAGATATACTAACCCGTGAATATGAAGCCTTTAAGATGAATCCCGATGAATCCATCACTAGTATGTATACTAGATTCACCAACATAATAAACTCCCTAAATGCTTTAGGAAAAACTTATTCCACCTATGATATGATCCGAAAAATAGGGGTCTTCCATCCATATGGAACCAAAGGCTACGACCATTACCGAAGGAAGAAACCTTAAGACCACATCTCTAGATGAACTCATAGGATCACTACTTACTTATGAAATGGCTCTAAAAGAAAGAAATCCAGAAAATATGAATAAGAAATCCATAACTCTTAAAGCATCAAAAGAAAGCTCAAATGATGAAGATAGTGAATCAAGTGACCTAGATAAAGATGAACTAGCTTTTATTACTAAAAGACTTGGAAAATTCTATAAAAGAAAAAAGAAGTTCTCTAGAAAACTCAGAGGATCAAAAACTGAAAAAGGTGAAACAAGTAAGAAGGAGAACAAAAACAGGAATAATCCACCAACTTGTTATCACTGCAAAAAGGTAGGACACATCAAGCCGGACTATCCTCAGCTCAAAAAGGAAAAGAAGAAGAAGAAAACTGTGATGAAAGTCACATGGGATGACACAATCTCGAGTGAATCAGAAAATGAATCAATTGATCAAGAAGTAGCCAACATATGCCTCATGGTGCACGAAGATGAGGTAAACTCCTACTATTCATCTAATGAATCTAGTGATAGTTCATTCATGTAGTGACTCTAGTGATAGCATGCCATCATACAAAGAACTTCAAGTTGAGTTATTTGCTCTTCACAATAGATTTATAAAAGTTACTAAAAGGAATATAAACTTGAGGGAACAAAATGAAAATCTTAAAAGCCAACTAGAATCTTCTAAATCCATTGAAAAAGAAAAAGAATCACATATTGATAATCTAATAGAGAAAATAAATTATATATCACAAGAATTAGTCAAGTTACAAGTAAATGATCAAAGCAAGAAAGATTTAGAAATAATTGATCTTAAAAAGACAATTGAAGATAAAGAGAAGATTATTTATAACTTCACTAAAGGTAAAGAAAATTTTGAGAAGATGATTGGACAACAAAGAATGAATGGTAATAAAGAAGGAATCGATTTTAATGGAATCACAAATAAAAGAAAGAAGAAATTGTTCATGGGGTATTTTATAAAAGAGGCAAAATACTGTGCTAGTACATCCTCAACTAACATACATGAACATATCACATGCTACTCGTGTAAAAACAAGGGACATATCATGTTTAATTGTCCTCTTAAAAAGAAGTATGTCAAAGTTAAAAATGAATGGAAAGTAAACAATAGAACTAAATATGATTTAAAGAAAATTAAGAAAGTTTGGATTCCTAAAGTAACACCGTGAATCCTTCATTGTAGGTATGCTTTATAACCACCATAAAAGGAAAAGTGGTACTTGGATAGTGGATGTTCAAGATATATGACTGGATATAGATCCAATTTTACTACATTAGAACAAAAAGATGGGGGATATGTAACCTTCGGCGACAATGCTAAAGGTAAAATTATTGGAATCGATAAAATAGGCAAAGAACCCTCACTCACTATTGATGATGTGTTGTTAGTAGATGGACTAAAACATAATATTTTAAGTATAAGTCAACTTAGTGACAAAGGTTTTGACATAATATTTAAGCAAGATAAATGTTTAGCTCAAAATCCTAATAAACAAGAAATCCTATTCACAACTTATAGGGTTAATAATGTATATTGCATAAACCTTGACAATCTAGTTGATCAAAGTGTAACATGCTTGGCTGCAATAAATGAAGCCAGTTAGCTTTGGCATAGAAGAATAGGTCATGCAAGTATGAACTTATTATCAAAATTATCTAAAAATAATTTGGTCAAGGGATTACCTAATTCAAAATTTATAAAGGATAAAATTTGTGATGCGTTTCAACTAGATAGAGCCATGTTCTGCTCTTCTATAGACTCTGGTATGGTACTGCATATATGTATATAGATGACTTTTTCCGCTGCGTATATGTTTGTGATTGGATGTGTTTAGGGTGCCTGGGAACCCCACTGGGTTGGACCCTTATCCATTGTATCATATCTTTGGATGTTTTATCAGATACAGGGACATGTTAGATTACATTTTCACCCTTGAGTCTCATTTCGGGGTTCGGGGCGTGACACATATTCCTCTGCTGGCCTCCACATGGCGCCTGATAACCTCCTCATGCAGGTCTAGGAGTAGGAGTAGCACCAATTTGAGACCGACAATCCCTCATCATATGTCCTGGCTCCCCACATAGGTAGCAAACACCTCGCCTGGCACGACACTCCCCTAGGTGTCTTTTCTCACAAGTCGGGCAAGTAGGAGATGGCTGCACACCCTAAAAACTACGATTCTCAGTCTCCTGCCTCTGGTATCTGTAATAGCCACCTCTCTTCCACAAACCATGACCAACCACCTATTGGGAACTAAAAGCTGCAAATTTGTTCTTCTGCCTCTGCTCCTCAGCCTCCGACCGCTCTCCAATCTCTGCTATAGTGGCTTTATCCACCAGCTCAGCAAAATCCTATAACTTCAGAATCAACACCTAGTTATAAATTTCTCTTCTCAGACCTCTTTCGAAGTGCTGTACTTTCTTCATCTCATCTGGAATAATGTACGGGGTGAAGCGAGATAATTCAATGAACCTCACCGCGTACTGTTGCATGGTTTGATGTCCTTACATCAAATTTAGGAACTCCTCTATCTTAGGTTCCCTGGAAGAGGTTGGAAAATACCTTTTGAAGAATATCTCCTTAAACCGCTCCCACGTCATCTCCATAGGTACTGTCCTTTGCTGTTCTAAAAGTTTCACCGCCAACCACCATCTTTCAGCCTCTCCAGTCAGTTTATATGTAGCGAATAGTACCGTCTGTTCCTCTAAACACTACAGTACTGCAAATATTTTCTCTATCTCTTGCACTTAGTTTTCAGCGACTGCAGGGTCAGTCCATCCTGAGAAAGTCAGAGGATTCATCTTAATGAATTTCTCAATCGACCTACCGTGGCTTGCCGACAGACCACCCTTTTCCCTCGAGCTCTTGGTAGTCATAACTTGCTGTGCCACATTGCATAAGACTGCATTTGAATCTCCATCTGCAGCGCCTGAGGGTCCAGCACCCTCATTCCCATTGGCATAGGCACTACTGTCACTAGGGTCCAGCCTAAAAAACAAATAACATAACTTAGAACCCTTATCACCATAACATATTATCCAACTAATAATATATCCCCAATTAATTCATCTCTCTTGATCTTAATTCAAGGTTCAACCTTGCAACCTAGAAACCTAACTCAATGATAGTTTAACATGACTTTCCTGCAATCGTCACCCCAGGAAAATTGCCCAAACCACCATGGAAGTCCTGCATCTAGACTACAAAACCAAACCTCAAATTCCCTTATCCTATACTCTGGTATTATTATTGCTGCATTCTAGAGTCTACACAACCTAGTATCCTAGGCTCTAATACCAAACTGTAATGACCTGCTTAACTTATCATATAATAAGGCATATTTAATAATAAGGTCAACCCGAACCCGTGGGTAATGGGGACACATCTAACATTCACAGCGGAAACCTAAGCAGCAGTAAATATAATCATATCTTCATAACCATAAAATATAAATACCAGAGTCAACTACATTCCACAATGATACTGTATTCATATACAACATCAAAATATAAAAAATACACCTAGGATCCCACAACAAAAATCTCTTGACCCTAGTACAAAACTTACCCTCCTAACGGGTAGCACCAGTGACTCAACGGCAGCCACAACTTACCGGTCCTTCTGGGTTTCCTGAAAATTATTTAAGTTTGGGGGTGACACACTTCTCAGTAAGGGAAAATAAACTAAATACAGTTGTGTGGCAACATGAATATTTAATGTTAATATAGATATACAGTACGTTTCATATACCTGGAAACATTCATCATAACATACTGAATAATCATATACTTTCATAATTTCTAATAATTCATACTAATCATGAAATATCTTTTATAACTGTTAATACTAAAATTCTACCTAGGATGTATAGCTGGCCGATGACATGTATTACCCCCCATGACGGGTTATGTAGCCCGAAGGCAGGACCCGACAATGGCTGGCTGACCACTTCCGAGTAAAAAATGTTAGTAAGTACAATGGGCCCGCAACACCCTGGTCCGAACTGTCAGGTGGACATCTACAACTCTACACTGAAAGCCACATCGACTATCCATCTCCCACCCCCTCGTGGGTTAGTTTGCACAAGTCTGAACATACATATTTGATCTGTATAGCAAAGATACTGTGCTCCTGTAACTGAATTGAACTATCATCCGAGTTCTGATAATACATAATACATGATAATATACAGTTTAACATAAATAGATTGATAGCATGTTCTGTAATAACATAAAATCATACGACCTTACGTCGTTTACTTTCATATCTGTGGCTTTGGCCACAATCATACATACGGCCTTGCGCCAAAATCAGATATCATACACGACTTTGCGTTGGCTATCAATCACGACCTTGTGCCGAACATTTCATAAATATCATTCTGAATAAATAATTCATTTATTATGTATTTTGAAGCCATAATGTACTACATTATCTCATAATTTGTACAAGCATGCTTTATTCATAAAACTTCCACAACATAATACTTTTCAGGTAAAATAATATTCATCCCACACAATACTAAATAAATCGTACATTCTATTCTAAAAATCATATTTCCTGGCATATCATACATATTTATATACATTTCAACATAATAGCAATATTTTCCTAAATATGCATTTTTACTATAATATACCAATATAATATATGTTTTCCTGAAAATTAATTTGCTAATAAATAATAATAAATTGCATGGAAAACAACTGCTTTAGTTTATTTTCTTACATGCTACTGAAGAAAAAACCCATAAAAATTCCACTCGTCCTGCACCTGCAGGGTTCCACATTCAACACCCTGAATTCAACAACTCCTAGAACTAAATTTCAGTATTTTCATGTGAATATCATTTCCTATAACTATGAAAAGACCAAATTTGGAATAAAAAGCCTTACCTCAACTCAGGGATGAATTTCAATTCGCTTCCACAATTGATCCGCTTTGGTAGATTTGGAGAGAACTTCCCCAGGAGTGTCGTGGTGGCCTTAGATCGTCGATCCGGCGAACGATGGAGCCGAAATCGAGGAGAGAGAGAGAGAGAGATTTTCTAGATTTTTTTGCGTTTAAATATGAGTTTTAGGCTATTTATACAAGGGACTTCATCGACGAGCCACGTCACCTCATTGATGAGGTCAAGAGGTAATTTGCGGATGAACTCTCCCTTTCGTTGACGAAATTCAGAGTTGCCCCAAATATCCTCTCAGTTTCTTCTCGTCAACGTCGACAAGCCCAAAGTGCAATGTCGCCGACGAAGCCTACTGTGCCCCTTTTTTCCTGTTTCTATTTTTCCACTCTCTTAATTATTATTTAAACACCATTATTCTTTGGGTCATTACAAGATCGTTGGTGGGAGTGGTTCAAATTCCATCCCAATTTCAGGGTAAGGCATTTTATTTAGAATTTTCCTTTCCTATAGTTATATAAAATGTTGTACGTAGGAAAATGAGGATATTTTATTCTGGAAGATGTTGTTTTCAGAGTGTTGAGTGGGAAACCCTGCGGGGACAAGACCAACTACAGTAGGGGGCTTTTTGTAGAAATTAGGTAAGAGAAATATGCTATGCCAGGAGTTTTAATTGTATTATCAGAAATTTTATGTATATCTATGTATGCCAGTTTATTATTTAGTTTTCATAGAATGAGAATTTTTGTTAATGAATGTATGACCTGAGTAGATATTTACTTGATATAGAATTTATACAGTTTTCAGCATATCATGCTATACAGTATATAGACAGATATTTACAGATATTTACCAAATAGATATAAATTGATTGTTATTCAGTTCAGTATATTACAGTTATTTATAGAATGTCATATTTCCTAATACCATAACACTCAGATTATACAGACAAATTATACAGACAGATATACAGATATAGCATCAAGATGCTACAGTTATATGATTAAGATATTACAGTATTTACAGTACAAAATTGAAGTGTTATGGTTATTTTGGAAACATGATGAAAATAGTAGAAAGTTTATAGTATTATATATATATATATATATATATATATATGTATGTATGATATCAGATCCCTGTGAAAAGATTATAGATAAATATAGATTATAGAGCACGGTACCGTTGCTAATACATATAGAGTGCAACCACATATCTCAGATGGTGTGTGGGTACTGTCAAACCGTGCTCGGAGAGGTTGCAGCTCCCTAGTTCATTGGGTCGAAGGGGCCGATTTGATGAGGCTGTAGTTCAGTTCCACACCTAGGAGTGGATGCAGTTTGGCCGGGCTGAGGTAGTGTACAGTATAGTGACTTACCTTGAGGGCCAACCATTGTTAAATCCCACCTACGGGCCGCACAACCCTTTCATAAGGGGTCAAATCATGAAATACAGAGTTCTAGGGATAAATCATAGTTATATATATGTATTACAGTATTTGATGAGTATAGTATTTGATGAGTATAGTATGATATTAGTAGTATGAAAAGTTGAAAATACAGATGATACAGTTATATTTTAAATTGCGGTAAATGTAAGATATGTTTGATAGATTTATCATGTTATACAGTTCAAATGTTATTAAAATAATATGCAACTTAGCCGCCACACACTAGTAATAATATATTTCCACTTACCGAGCGTCGTCTCACCTTATTACTTCAACATTTTTCAGGTGAGGCAGCTAGGCGAGCAGATCAGGCTGGCTCACAGATAGAGTGAATACTTGTTTGCCCTGTATATAGGGTAAGTTTGTATAGAGTATTGTATTTTTGGGTAGATGATACTGGAGAGAGATGTATTGTAAGACTATGGTCTGGATATACTGAATTCTGGTATTGTATGGTATATATGGTTGTATGATTTATGTTTCTGTTGCGTAGGTATGATTACTGCATATAGGAATACCTCAGTGTCCTTTTGAGGCCTGAGATTTCATAGCAGGGGTATGAGAGTAGTTCATATATATATATATGGAATAAATTTTGAGTTTGTTACATTTCGGTATCAGAGCCTCGGTTGCTAGGTTCTGCAAACTCTAGAGTGCAGCGAGAAACAATACCAGAATATAAGAAAAAGGATTTGAGGTTTTGTTCTATGATCTGGATACAGGATTTTCGTGGCGGTTTATGTGTTTTTTCCGAAGTGACGATTTCAGGAAAACCATAGTAAACTATCGACAAGTTAGGTGTTTAGGTTGCAAGATTTGATTTGGGGTGAGGAACTGGAGGGATTATTAATAAAGAATCTGAAGTTTTAGTTGAATGGAATAAGTTAGATCTGTATGGGAAATAGGATTCTAAAATGGTGTTCTATATATTTGCAGGATGGACCCAAGAGGCAGTAGCGCTTATGCCAGTGGAGATGATGGAGTTGGGCCTTTTGGTGCAGGGGGCAGGGATTCAGATGCTGTGCGGTGTAGTGTGGTTCAGCAAGTTATGGCTGAGATTGCTCAGAGCTTCAGGGAGTAGGAAGGTCCATCACTGGCTCAAGGCTTTACGATAGCGAAATTTATGAAGATGAACCCGCTGGAATTTTCAAGAGCAGCTAACCCTGCAATTGCCGAGAACTGGATGTAGAAGATAGAAAAGATTTTGACAGGACTTCACTACATGAATGAGCAGAAGGTTTTGTATGCTATGTATAGACTGGCAAGGGAGGCCGAGTGATGATGGTCAACCACTAGACTGTTGGAGGAGTAGAGGACGATTTTAGTGCTGATGACCTGGGCTCAATTCAGGGATGTGTTCTTTGATAAGTACTATCTTGCCTCCATCAGAAAGGCTCGAGTGCAGGAGTTTCTGAGCTTATCCCAGGGATCATTGATCGTCCAGTAGTACGCGGTGAAATTCATCGAGCTTTCACGTTTCTACCCTTATATCGTCCCAGATGAAGTTAAGAAGGCTAGAATGTTCGAGAGAAATTTAAGGGGAGATATTTACAGGTAGGTCGCAGTATTGAGGATCCAGGATTCCTCAGAATTTTTTGATCGGGCTATTATAGCAGAGGAGAGTCTGCCAAGAGAGACTGGGACATTGAATTAGAAGAAAAGAGCCACACCCTCGAGTTTTCAAGTGGGGTCCAAGCGGGGCCCGTGGAGAGGAGGTAGATCTAGTGGGGACAGTGGTAGATGGAAGAGCATGGTGGGTTTCTGGGTAGATAGCCTCCTACCACTTGTCCTAGATTTGGACGGAGACACCCAGGTGAGTGCTGATTGGGGGAGAATGTCTGCTATTGCTGCGGGAGAGCCGGCCATATGGCTCGATTGTGTCAGATGCCATCAAATTATGCACCAAATACCAGATCGTTTCGGGGTGGATACAATGTGCCCCACGGAGGTCAATAGAGGAACACTGCGCCGGTGAGGGTCGATGTGTTGACGCCGGGTGATGCGAAGATGGCCGGAGATGTAATCACAGGTACCCTTATTGTTTTACCATATAAAGTTTTTTATTATTTGATACAGGTGCCACTCATTCCTTTATATTAGCGGGATATGTAAGAATAACTAGGGTAGTGACATAGCTATTAGATATAAAACTGTCTGTGGGTACGCTGAAGAGATCTGTAGTAAAATGTAGGAAGGTGCTTCCAAATTTTCAAGTACGTATTCATAAAAGAGTACTACCAGCTGATCTTGTGGTCCTAGATATGCAGGGGTTTGATGTGATACTGGGCATGGATTGGCTAGCAACTCATCACGCCAGCATAGATTGCCATCAGAAAGAAGTGATTTTCAAATCCCCGGGTGAGCAAGAATATAGATTTATGGGTTCATGCGTGCATGCCTCGCCACAACTGGTGTCAACTATCTAGGCGATGAAATTATTACAGGGTGGTTGCTAGGGGCATGTTGCATACATAAAAGAATTACCAAAAGAAGAATTAAAACAAGCTGATATACTAGTGCTGAGAGAATTTCCAGATGTCTTTCCAGAGAAATTGCCTTGCTTGCCACCAGACTATGAAATTGATTTTACTGTAGATCTGTTGCTGGGGTCAGCACCAGTATCTAAAGCACCATACCATATGGTTTTAGTCAAGTTGAAAGAATTGAAAGATCAGTTACAGGAACTGTTGGACAAGGGATTTATTAGGCCCATTGTGTCGCCCTAGGGAGCGCCGGTTTTGTTTGTGAAAAGGAAAGATGGGACCATGAGACTATGTATCGATTATAGGGAGATAAACAAACAGACAATCAAGAATAAATATCCTCTCCCTAGGATCGATGATTTGTTTAATCTGCTTTAGGGGACCCAGGTTTACTATAAAATTGATCTGCGGTCGGGTTATCATTAGGTAAAAGTCAAAGTAGAAGATATTTTGAAGACCACGTTCCGAACCAGATATAAGCATTATGAGTTCTTAGTGATGCCATTTTGGTTGAGTAATGCACCGGTAGAATTTATGGATTTAATGAATCGAGTGTTCCATTAATATTTAGACCAGTTTGTGATTGTGTTTATTGATGATATACTGGTCTACTTGAGGAGTTTTGAGGAGCACAAGCATCATTTGAGGTTGGTGTTGCAGATATTAATAGAAATAAAATTGTACGTAAAATTTAAGAAATGTGAGTTCTAGTTAAGGCAGGTTACCTTTCTTGGTCATGTGATCTCAAAGGCAAGTGTATCAGTTGATTTAAGTAAGCTAGAGGCCGTGGTGAGTTGGGAAAGGCCAAGAAATGTTTAAGAGGTCAAGAGTTTTCTAGGATTGGCAAGCTATTACCAATGATTTGTGGATGGCTTCTCCAAATTGTCGGGTCCATTAACATGACTTACTAGGAAAAATGTGAAGTTTGATTGGACCGATGATTGTGAGCAGAGTTTTTAGGAGTTAAAGCGGCGGTTGGTTTCTGCTCCAGTACTAACTATTCCATCAGGAGAGGATGGGTTTGTAATATGTAGTGATGCTTTATTGAAAGGTCTTGGATATGTATTGATGCAGTACAATAGAGTTATTGCATATGCTTCTAGATAGCTTAAAGAATACAAGAAAAACTATACTGTGCATGATTTGGAATTAGCTGCAGTAGTGTACGCTCTCAAGATTTGGAGGCGTTACCTATATGGTGGGAAGTGCGAAATCTTCACGAATCATAAGAGTTTAACATATTTCTTTACCCAGAAAGAACTAAAAATGAGGCAAAGAATATGGCTAAAGCTTATTAAAGACTATGATTGCACTATTAGTTACTACACAGGGAAAGCGAATGTGGTAGCTGATGCTTTAAGTAGGAAATCAATGGGACCAGGACTGGCAGCCATAGAGATTCAGCACTCGATCTTGATGGATTTGGAGAGACTTAGCATAGAATTAGTAGAAGACAGTCCTCAAGAGTTTGTTGCCAGCCTAGTTATACAAGCTACACTATATGAGAAGATTAAGGCCGCTTAGGGTGATGATGCAGAGTTATCAGAAGTAATAGCCAGAGTACAGGATGGTCAGGGAGAGGAGTTCAACATCTTTGATGATTGAGCTCTGAGATTTCACATGAGGTTGTGTGTGCTAGCAGTTGGTGATATTAGAAAAACAATTCTAGAGGAAGCTCACGGATCTTTATACATGGTTCATCCTGGCAGTACTAAAATGTACAGGGATCTACGAGAGTATTTCCAGTGGAGTGGAATGAAGACGGAGATAGCCGAGTTTGTACAACAGTGCTTGATATGCTAGCAGGTTAAGGCTGAGCACCAAAGACCAGTAGGGCAGTTGCATCCATTGTTTATTCTAGAGTGGAAATGGTATCATGAATCTATGGACTTCGTTACGGGGTTACCACCAGTGCGATATGGGTTGAATGCAATTTGGGAGGTTGTTGATTGTCTGACGAAGACCGCCCATTTCATCCCTATTAAAGTCAGTTATTCCATGGAAAGGTTGGAAAAAATATATGTTCAGGAGATAGTTTGTGTCCATGGTGTATCGGTATCCATAGTTTCAAACTGAGATCCTCGGTTTACCTCACGATTTTGGAAAAGCTTTCAGAAGGCTATGGGTACATAGTTAGCATTCAACACTACTTTTCATGGCCAGATAGATGGACAGATTGAGAGGAAGATCCATACATTAGAAGATATGCTTCGTGCTCGCGTGCTTGATTTTGAGGGTAGTTGGACCCAATTTATGCCGTTAGTCGAGTTTGCTTATAATAACAGCTATCAAGCTAGCATCGGCATGGCACCTTACGAGGCATTATATGGTAGGAGATGTCGTTCTCCTCTTTTCTAGAATGAAGTAGGTGAAATGCAAGTTTTTGGTCTAGAGATAGTACAACAAGCTTATGATAAAGTCCGACTAATTAAAGAAAGAATCAGTACCGCGCAGAGTCGGTAGAAAAGTTACGCGGCTACTTGCCTCCGAAAATTAGAATTTGATGTGGGGGATCATGTATTCTTGAAAATAGATCCCCTGAAAATAGTTATGAGGTTTGGAAAGAAAGGCAAGTTGAGCTCTAGGTATATTGGCCCTTTTGAGATACTAGAAAGAATAAGGTCAGTTGCCTACAGGCTAGCTTTGTCGCCAATGTTATCTAAAATACACGACGTGTTTCATGTTGCTATGTTGAGGAAATACGTCCTAGACCCGCCCCACATAATCAACTATGCAGAAATAGAACTTAAGGATTCATTAGCTTATAAATAAGTACCGTAAAAGTCTTAGACAGAAAGATACAAGCACTACAAAATAAAGAAGTTCAGTTAGTAAAAGTTTTGTAGAGGAATCATGCTATAGAGGAAGCTTCTTGGGAGCTCGAGGAGCAGATAAAATAAAGATATCCGCAGTTATGCAAAGAGATTTAGCGGTATCAGGTAAATTATAAGTAGTTAGATAAAGTTTCTTTTGCAGGTACATGTATCAATTTAGTTTAGGTAGTCTTTTAGTTTTAATTGTGAAATCTCCCGGAGTTTAGAATGTAACCACGGTATTCCTCCGCCATAAGTGAGGGTAAGTAATAAAATAAGTAGACCAATTGCCTCTATGGAATGGTAGATTGTATGGATGGTATTCAACACAAATAGTAAATTTCAAGGAAGAAATTTTATAAGGAGGGGAGAATGTAATAACCTAAGAAAAATAAACAGAGCCTCGTCGATGAACACAGGGGATTCGTCGACGAGGGTACATGAGACTCTCGTCGACGAGGACACGTCTCGTTGATGAGAAGATATCGAGAGGGGGTTTGGAACGGTTTGAAACTCATTGACGAGGGGTGAAGGTTCGTCGACGAAACTTTTTTAGAGACTCATTGACGAGATGACATGTCTTGTCGATGAACCCAGGGCTATAAATAGCTAAAACCTGAATTTTTCATCAAAAATTGGCGCAAAACCCTCTTTCTCTCCTCTCTCTCTAAATATCTCCCTCTCCTTCTCTCTTCGATCTGGGCTTCGTTTCTTGCCAGATCGATGATCAGAGACCACCACGATGCTTTTGGGAAAGTTCTCTACAAGTCTGCTAGAGCAGATTGTTGGTGGGAGTGGTTCAAATTCCATTCCAATTTCAGGGTAAGACATTTTATTCAGAATTTGCCTTTCCTATAGTTATATAAAATGTTGTATGTAGGAAAATGAGGATATTTTATTCTAGGAGATGTCATTTTCAGGGTGTTGAGTAGGAAACCCTGCAGGAGCAAGACCAAGTACAGTAGAGGGCTTTTAGCAGAAATCAGGTAAGGGAAATATGCTATGCTAGGAGTTTTAATTGTATTATTAGAAATTTTATGTATATCTATGTATGCCAGTTTATTATTCAGTTTTTACAGAATGAGAATTTTTGTTAATGAATGTGTGGCCTAAGTAGATATTTACTTGATATAGAATTTATACAGTTTTCATCGTATCATGCTATATAGTATATAGACAAATATTTATAGATATTTACCAGAAAAATATAAATAGATTGTTATTCAATTCAGTGTATAACAGTATTTACAAAATGCCACGTTTCCTAATACCATAACACTTAGATTATACAAACAGATATACAGATATAGCATTAAGATGCTATAGTTATATGATTAAGATATTACGGTATTTACAGTACATAATTATAGTGCTATGGTTATTTTGGAAACATGATGAAAACAGTAGAAAGTTTATAGTATTATATATATATATGATATCAGATCCCTGTGAAAATGTTATAGACAGATACAGATTTTAGAGCACAGTACCATTGCTAATATAGATAGAGTGCAACCACATGTCTCAGATAGTCTGTGGCTACCGTCAAACCGTGCTCGGAGAGGTTGCAGCTCCCCAGTTCGCTAGGTGGAGGGGGCCGGCTTGGTGAGGTAGTAGTCCAGTTCTGCACCTACGAGTGGCTGTAGTTTGGCCGGGTTGAGGTAGTGTAGAGTATAGTGACTTATCTGGAGGGCCGACCAGCATTAAGTCCCACCTACAGGCCGCACAACTCTGTCATGAGGGGTCAAATCATGACATACAGAGTACCAAGGATAAAGCATAGTTATATATATATATATATATATATATATATATATATATATGACTGTGCTTTATCCTTGGAACTCTGTATATATATATATATACAGTTTTATAGTATTTGATGAGTATAGTATGATATTAGCAGTATGAAAAATAGAAAATACAGATGATGCAGTTATATTTTAAATTGCGGTAAGTGTAAGATATGTTTGATAGATTTATCATGTTATATAGTTTAGATGTTATTAAAATAATATGCAACTTAGCTGCCACACACTAGTAGTAACATATTTCCACTTATTGAGCGTCGTTTCACCCTATTACTTTAATATTTTTCAGGTGAGCTAGTTAGGTGAGCAGATCAGGCTCGTAGATAGAGTGAATAGTTGTTTGCCCTGTATATAGGGTAAGTTTGTATAGGGTATAGTATTTTTGGGTAGATGATACTAGAGAGAGATGCATTGTAAGACTATGGTCTAGATATACCAAATTTTGGTATTGTATGGTATATATGGTTGTATGATTTATGTTTCCACTCCGTAGGTATGATTATTTATGTTTCCACTCTGTAGGTATGATTATTGTATACAGGAATACCCTAGTGCCCTTTTGAGGCCCGAGATTTCATAGCAGGGGTATCAGAGTAGTTCATATATATATGTAATGGAATAAATTTCAAGGTTGTTACACACACGCAGTGACACACACACACACACCACTAACCCATCAATTTAAAATCACCCACACACACACACCACTAACCGCCCCAATTTAAAATCACCCACACACACTGATACACACATACACACACACACACAACACTAACCCACCAATTTAAAATCACCCACACGCACTAAAACTCACACGTACCATGCAACCATGCATGCAATACATGCCCATGCACATGCATTTTTCACATTCCATGTACACACATTTTTCATATTCCATGCACACACATTTTTCACACATTCCATTCACACGCTAACACATACGCTAACTCATGCGCCCCATAGGCATCGTGTGTTAACTTTGGTATTGACCAGGCCTAAAACGGGTCGACCCTTCTTGGACTGGTTCTTTCCCAAACCGGTTGGGTCTTCTAAACTGGTATGAAATCAGTTTAGCCTTTCATTTTATTTCCTATTTTCTTTTCAATTTTGTCGGATTTTGCCTTAATTCCCTTTTTGTTTTTTAAATACTTTGGGAAAAACATAAAACAATCACAAAAATAAAAAATTTCCACAAAATGTTTTCACACTTAGAAAAAATCACAATATATATATTCCAAGAAAATCATTTCCATCCTAAACAAATTCCAAAAACCTCCCAGAATATTATTTTTTCTACTTAGAAAAATACTATGAGATTTCAAAATCCGGGAGAGTATTTTGTACCTTATTTTCTTGTTTTTCCATCCCGATGATTGCAACAAGGGCCATGGACTCTTCGAAGTATTGGATTGCCCCGGTTATGAGGGAATACCTATATGGTATATGTTTTGTGCATTTTTCTTTGATTTTTGGAAGGGATTAATTTTGAAAGGCTTATTATATTCATTTTGGGATAATTTTCGATTAATCTGGTACCGTTCATAAGAATGGGCGCGTAGGGGGTGCTAATGCCTTCCCCTCGCGTAACCACACTACGAAGCCTGATTCTGGTGACACAAACTAATTCTACCCCTAACGGGGTAGCAATAAAGTGTTCTAAACACACTTCAAAAGGTTAGTGGCGACTCCATCACACAATATTTTCTTTCTTTCACAAAAATATCTTGTTCAAAATTGCACATTCATTTTTCCTAGTTCGCAGCCGCACCCATTTTGCCAGAGTGGTCTCTGGCAGGTTGGGTACGTCGCGACAAGCTCACTAGTGAACCGTAAAATAAGCTAGAAATAACCTATAAGGGAACCATAGATGTTTGGGATAGCTGAATAGGCATGCTCACTAGTGAGTATGGAGCTTTCAGGATGAACCTAGAAGATTCCATATGTAGTATGTACATTAGGTTCACCCATGTCATAAATTCCCTAAACACAGTTGGGAAGAACTACCCTACATATGAAATGATTAGAAAAATAATTAGAGGACTTCCATTGGTTTGGGAACCTAAGGCCATAGCCATAACTGAAGGTAGAAACCTAAAAGCCATAACCTCAGACAAGCTCATTGGGTCACTTCTCAAGTATGAGATGGCCATTAATGAAAGAACAACTGTAGCTAGCAAAGGTAAGAAATACATAGCACTTGAAGCTTTCAAAGAAAGCTCGAGTGATGAGGAAGATGAAGAGATGGATGAAGAAGACCTAGCTTTAATCACCAGACGACTAGGTAGATTCTTAAAAAAGAATACGAAATTTACTAGTAAATTTCGAGGAGCTAAAATGGACATAGGAGAAAAAAGTAGGAAAGAAACAAAAGTAGATGCTTTAACATGCTATAACTGCACAATGGTAGGTCACATTAAACCTGATTGTCCACAACTTAAAAAGGAGACTAAGAAGAAGAAGAAAAAGAGGGCAATGAAGGCCACAACTTGGGATGATTCCACCTCAAGTAGCTCGGAAAGTGACTCCAGTGATCACGAGGTGGCAAACTTTTGCCTTATGACATTGAACGATGAGGTAAACTCTTATTCTAACTCCTTCATTGACTCTAGTGATGAATCTTGTGATAGCATGCCATCATACACTGAATTGCAAATCGAGTTATTTAAATTGCATAAAAGCTTTGTGAGGGTGCCCAAAATAAACACCACACTAAAAAGTGAGAATGAAACGTTAATGAACAAATTAGAGTCAAATCTCACCGTTGAAAACGAAAAAGACTTACACATTGCTACACTTGATAAAAATACTGAAAAAATTTCAAAAGAACTAGAGGACTTGAAATCATAGGCCACTTGTGAAAATGAGAAAGATTTAATGATCACTAGTCTATAAAGAAAGGTAGAAGACTAGTCTAAAATAATCTAGAACTTCACAAGAGGGAAAGATAATTTTGACAAACTAGTTGGGTCTCAAAAGATGTATTTAGATAAAGAAGGCATTGGATTTAATAGAATAGAAAATAGGAGGAAAAAGAATCTCTACATGAGCTATTTTATAAGAGAATCTAAAAACTATGCGAGCACTTCCTCAAACAATGCTTACACACACACACACACATACACTACATGTTTCTTATATAAGAAGAAGGGCCATATAAAATTTGATTGCCCATTTAAAAGAAACAATGTTAAAACTAAAATGGTGTGGAAAGTCAAAGAATCTTCTAAAAGTAACCTAAAGGGACCAAAGAAGGTTTGGGTACCTAAAATAATTACTTGAATCCTTTCGTAGGTATGTTTTAGGTCCCCCCCTTCGAAACACTAGAGGTACTTGGATAGTGGATGCTCAAAGTATATGATAGGAGATAAGTGCAAATTCACATTGCTAACACTAAAGAAAAGTGGATATGTCACTTTTGGAGACAATTCCAAAGGTAAAATTATCGGCATCGGCAAAGTCGGTAAGGAACCTTCTTTAATAATTGAGAATGCAATGCTAGTTGAAGGTTTAAAACATAACCTGCTTAGAATTAGTCGACTTAGTGATAAAGTATTTGACATAACCTTTAAAAAGGATAAGTTCATAGTTGAAAATGCAAAAAAAATAAAAATAAAAAAAGCACAAAATACTCTTCATTGCAAATTGGTGTGAAAACGTGTATTGCGTAAACTTTGAATACTTAGTATCTTAAGACAAAAAATGTTTTACAGTCTTGAATGAATCTAGGTGGTTATGATATAGGATATTAGGACATGATAGCATGGACCTCTTATCTAAGTTAGCTAGGAAGAACTTAGTTAAGGGCTTACCTAATACAAAATTCACAAAAGGCAAAGTTTGTGATGCTTGCCAACTTGGGAAGCAAACCAAGGCAAACTTAAAAAAGAAGCAATTAATATCCATTGGAAGGCCATAGGATTTAATTCATTTAGATCTATTTGGCTCTACGAAAACACAAAGTTTATGAGGAAAACAATATCCATTTGTCATAGTAGATGAGTACTCTAGGTTCACCTGGGTGTTATTCTTAGCCTCCAAAGATGAAGTGTGTAAAATGGTTACCAACTTGTGTAAGAAACTCCAAAATGAAAAGGTGTATGACATTTTACACATAAGAAGTGATGGAGGTGGATAGTTAAAAAAGAATGACGTTGAAAACTTTTGTTATGAAAATGGAATTTTAAACAACTTTTTAGCACCACAAACACCTAAAAAAAATGGAGTTGTTGAGAGAAAGAACAGATCCCTACAAGAAATGGCTAGGACTATGCTAAATGAGCATAACCTACCAAAATATTTTTGGGTCAAAGCTATAATTACCATTTGTTATGTTATGAATAGGGTCTCCATTAGGGCTAACTTGAATAAAACCACTTATAAGCTTTGGAAAGGAAAGAAACCAAAATTTTCATATTTCCATGTATTTGGCAGTAAATGTTTTGTTTTAAATGATAAAGGAGACCTAGGAAAATTTGATGCAAAATCCAATGAAGGGATTTTTCTAGGATATGATCTGAATAGTAAAGCCTTCAGAGTTTACAACAAAAAGAATGTTGTCTGTTGTTGAATCCATTCATGTTGTATTTGATGAAGCCAAACCATTCTCTTCTAAAACCATTGATAATGATGATCTAGATATAAGAAAGAGTTTAGAAGACTTAGCAATTGATGATAGCAAAGAAGAGAGCATTGAAATTAAAGAACCATTTGATAATGGCTCTCAAAACCAAGTTAAATTTCCAAAAGAATGGAAATTCATGAAAAAACACCCTAACGACCAAATCATTAGTGAACCATTACGAGGGGTGTCAACTAGATCTTCACTTAAGTTCATGTGATAATTGTGCGTTCCTGTCACAAGAGGAACCTAAAAACATAGATGATACAATTATTAATGATTTATGGGTATTAGCTATGCAAAAGGATCTAAATCAATTTGAAAGGAATAAATTTTGGAAGTTAGTTCCTAGGTCTGATGATCATTCAATAATAGACACTAAATGAGTTTACGGGAATAAAAATGATGAAAATGGCATTATTGTTCGTAACAAGGCTAGAATGGTAGCACAAGGTTACAATCAAGAGGAAGGAATCGATTTTGAGGAAACCTATGCTCTAGTTGCTAGAGTGGAAGCCATTTATATGTTACTTGCCTATGCATCCTATTGACTTTATGAGTCCAATCCTGTTTTGATAATGACAAATCACAAGTATCTCATTTGTGCATTTAGTATTTAAACATGTTTATATTTTAGCATGCACATATGGTAAGGATAAAATGGAAGCCATGAGGCATTTAAAGCTCATTTCACCTTGCTTATTGAAGAGCAAAAGAGTGAAGACTTTTACAATTTCAGTTGTATTGCTTTAAGTTTCAATTGTAAATGCATTTTTTACTTGATTTGATTTGAATGCTCAATATGGACCATAGAATGACCTTAGGAAATCAATATTTTCATGGAAAACCTTTTCACTTAAAATGCTAAATTCATACAAAAGGTTTGAAATGCTTTTGGGGTCAAAAGAGGGCCAAAAAGCTGAATTTTGTGTAAGGCCTAGTTGACTGGATCCTAAAGCCCAGTCGACCGAATAGAACATTTGGCCTGAACTGAATTGTGTTAAGGGGCAGTCAAATGGACCTTCAAGCCCATTCGACCAGACCTCACACTGTTGATGATCCAGCAGCCCAGATTATGTGGCCAGTCGACAAAACCTCGCGGAAAGGGAAAATTGCACTAGGCCAGTTGACCGGACCATGCCCCAGTCGACCGAAACTCTTGGGTTTAGCCATTTTTAAGCTCCAAAATGGCCATAAAGTTCTAATTTAATATTTTTTTAATGGTCAAACAGTCACTTAACGACTACAAGGGGTTTATGCCTATAAATACCAAACCCAAAAGTCATTAAACAACTTTTGCCAATATACTTTCATATTATTACATCTTTGGGCATTCCATACTCTCATTCTCTAAAAATCAAAGAGCATTCATTCACTCTCTTCATTTACAAAGTCATTTATTGCTCTTGAGGTTTGTTGAAGAAGCATTGATTTGGGCATTTAATTTTCACATAAAAGATTGTCCACTCTCATCTATACTTATTTTGCAAAATTATTTTGAGAGCAAATCCCTAGCTTCTCCTACACTCATTCTTGAAAAATATTTTTGGAGAAATATTTTATTAGGGCTTGAATCTTTGAAGCGCTCATTATATATAATTTTTTTTTTCAAAGATCATCCGCTCTTTTATTTTGCAAAAATATTATTGAGAAAAACACCTAAACTCTATTGAGCTTAAATCTCATCTTGTGAGAGTGCATATAGTTTTACATTGTACAAATTAGATTTTGAGAAGCATTTTCCTATAAGCAAATTTTTCATTCTCATTTGTATTTACGGTTTAGGTATAGAACCGGGCTAGGTGTGGGGTATTTTCTGGAGAGGGGGGCTCCACCCTACTGAAGGAGTGTGAAATGGGGCGCTCCACCCAAGTGAAGGAGTGTGTAAAAAGGTGGCTTACCTTGTTAAGGAGTGGCTTAGTGAAATCCTTAAGTGGGTTGGCTTTAGGCGGGAACATAGGCGAGGATAGCCAAACCTCGTAAAAATCCTATGTTTGCATTTTCTTTCCCTACACTCTTTATTTTTCCACACTTGTATGCTCATTACTGTATATGTGTTGAATATTGGCATACTTAAATAGTTGTGGGATTTGAGATTGATTAGAAAACCCTAAGCTTGAGTTATACTGGTTGTGGTTTTAAAAAATTAAGGCAAAAGTGACCCAAATTTTTAAAATACCCAATTCACCCCCCTTTTTAGGAATACACCAAAAATCACACTTGGTATCAGAGCCTCGTTGCAATATAACTTAACTGTTTTTGTTAAAGATTGCAATGGGTCATCTTGGTGTATCCCCTTTTGGTGAGGGACAATCATCCACATGCCCTCCAATCTTTTGCGGTGTCAACTACACTTTTTGGAAATGAAGGATGAGAATTTTTCTACAAAACTTAGATTGGAAAGTGTGGAGAGTTGTCTCCACGGGAGATTATGTACCTATAAAAACTGTAGGAGAGTGTTTTCCTATAGTTGAAGATGATTTTACTGATGATGATATGAAATTAGTTCAAGTAAATGCTAGTGCCATGAATGCTTTATACTATGCTTTAGATGCAAACAATTTTAATAGAATTATTGCATGTAAACTTTATAAGGAGATATGGGACAAATTAGAAATAACGTATGAAGGTACCAAGGATGTGAAAGATAGTCGTATAGATATGCTTACTAGTGAATATGAGGCTTTTAGAATGACTACTAGTGAATCCATACAATTCATGTACACGAGATTCACACATATCACAAATTCTTTAAATGCTCTTGGTAAGACTTATCCTACATATAAGATGACTAGGAAAATACTGAGATGTCTACCTCCAATTTGGGAGCCAAAAGCTACAACCATAGCTGAGGGGAGAGATTTTAAAGTAATGACGCTAGATGAGCTCATTAGATCCCCCATCACATACGAAATGGCAATCAATGAGAGGATGAATGAGCAGAATAGAATGAAGAAACTCATAGCTCTCAAAGCTTCAGCCATTAGCTCTAGTGGGGAAAGTGATCATGACTCTAAGGAAGAAATGTCCATGCTGACCAAGAAGTTCAGCAAGTTCTTCAAAAAGAATAGAAGATTAGACAGAAAATACTAGGGCTCAAGATCGGAAAAAGGAGAGTCAAGCAAAAGAAAACAGAAGTCAGATTCTCTTATGTGCTATAATTGCAATGAAGTAGGCCACATCAAGCCAAAGTGCCCATTGCTGAAGAAGGATTCGAAAAAGAAGGAAAAGGCAATGAAAGCCACTTCTTGGGACAAACATAGTACCAGCAGTTCAGACAGCGACTCCAGCGACAATGAAGTCAAAAATTTGTGTTTAATGGAACATAGCGACCCTGAGGTAAAATCATCATATTCTATCTTTGTATTATTCTAGTGATGATTCTGTTGATAATGACATGCCTATTTATCATGAATTACAACAAGATTATCTTAGTGTTATTAAAGTGCTTGAGAAAATAACTAAGAAAAATAGCGATTTGAAAAATAAATATAAAGAATTGCCATAGTTCTTAGAAAATCAAAAGGAGTCTCATTCTACCTTGATGAAAGAAAAGGAGTTAAAAACTGAAAGATTGGAAAGAAAACTAGAAGATGACTCCCAAATTATTTACAAATTTATCAAAGGCCAAAATAATTTTGAAAAACTCTGTGGTGCTCAAAGAAAATCTTTAGACAAGGAAGGACTTGGCTTTAATGGAAAGGAGAATAGGAAATAGAAAAATCTTTACATGGGCTATTTCGTGAAGGAAACAAAATCTTATATTCCCTCTAAAGATTCTGATAGGCATACCATATGTTTTAAATGTAAGAAGAAATGCCATATTAAATTCTACCATCCTTTAACAAATAAGGACGCTAAAAGTAAGATGGTCTAGAAAATTAAGGGAGAACCAGGTACTAACCCCAAAGGACCCAAGAAAATTTGGGTTCCAAAAGTAGTCACTTGAGTATCTCTTGTAGGTATGCTTGAGGACATCCTGCACTAAGGACAAATGGTATATGGACAGTGTATGCTCGAGGCATATGATGGGAGATAAAGTCAAGTTCGCATCCATCACACCAAATGATGGGGGTTTCGTCCCCTTTGGAGACAATGCCAAAGGAAAAATCATTGGAGTTAGTAAGGTTGGTAAGGAATCCTCTCTCATTATTGATAATGTTTTGCTTATTTATGGTTTAAAGCATAACCCGTTAAGCCTCAGTTAGTTATGTGATAAAGGGTATAGGGTTTCCTTTGAACATGATAAATGCATTATTGAAAATCTATGTGAGCATAAAATACTGTTTACTATTGAACGTAATGAAAATGTTTATACTACTAGTTTTGACAACTTAGCCTCTTAATATGTAAAATGCTTTTCTGTAATTAATGAGGCTAGTTGGCTTTGGCATAGGAGATTAGGACATGCCAGCATGGATTTACTATCAAAACTGGTGAAAGGAAAACTAGTTAAAGATTTACCTAAGACACAATTTGTAAAACATAAAATATGTGATGCAAGTCAACTAGGTATACAAACTAAGTCTAGCTTTAAAAAGAAGAAAATTATCTCCACCACTAGGCCACTTCAGATGCTTCACTTAGATTTATTTGGCCCAACTCAAGTCCAAAGTCTAGGAGGTAAATCATATGCATTTGTTATTGTTGATGATTACTCTAGATTCACATGGTTTTTGTTGGCCTAATAAGGCTTACAATTATTATTTTGATGATAACAAATCAAATGATAAATTTAATATGTTTCAAGTAAAAGTGTTCAAGAAAATAACAGAGCTCAAGTGTATAAGAAAGTTCATGGATTACAAAAAGCATGAAGAATGAAGTCATATTGTGAAAAGCTCAAAGGAAAGAATGCAACTACAAAGATGGTGGAAGAACAAGTTTTGAAGACTAGATTATACTTTTAAGGATATTCTCAAATGTAAGTACTTCAAAGTAAATCTTAAGTATAAAGAAATTTGAAGCTCATAAAAATTCAAAAATATGTTTTTATATATATATACTCAAAAGAATATTTCTTAAATCCATAAAAAGAAAGGGTTTAAGAAAAGAAATTTTTTTTGAAATAATGAAGTTTTTAAACATATTTATTTCAAAATATTTGGAAAATAAAAAATATTTTTTTAAAACATATATACTCTAAAAAGTATTTTTTTTATAAATAAAAAGGGCTTAAAAAGAGAAGATTTTTTAAACCATGCTTTTAAACATATTTATTTCAAAATATTTGGAAATGAATTTTAGAAATCCTTGGGAGTAATGGATGATTTCAAAAAAACTCTATAAATAGTTCTAATCTCAAACATTTTAAATTAGAGAAAAGAAAGTACAAAGAAAGAGAGAAAAAACTTTGATGAAATATTCAAACGAATTTTGAAATTGAGAAATCCTCTAAAGTTTCCAGATCAAGTGCTTTTCAACAACTTTTCTGATCCAGAGATATTCAAAGCTTTTAGATCAAAGTAAGTTTTTTTTTAAGGGTTTTGGATCAACTAATCTTCAAGTATTCAAAATTTTATTTTCAAAGGATCTGAAATTCTTTTAAGATAAACTCTCTGATCTGAAATCGATTTACATTTTGAAATTAAGTTTTCCAACGATCAAAATTTTTATCTTCTTTGGAAAATTATTTGATAATCCATACCAAGTAATTGAGCTTGAAATTTCTTATATTTAAATTACTTTGAGGTATAAAGTGAGCTGATTGGTGTATTAATTCACTCTACTGTGAGAGTTTTCTTTTGTACACATATTCTTCGTTATCTTTCTTAAACGATTCTGAGTTGTTGAATCGTTGAACTAAATAAGGGGTTGTTATTTGGAGAGGCGGGTTCTAGCCTAATTGAAGGAGTGCATTGTAAGTTGGTATTGTTCCACCAGGTAAAGGAACTGAGATAGTGAAATCCTTTGGTGTTTTTGCCAAAGGCGAGGACGTAGGCTGTGTTGAAGCCGAACCTCGTAAAAACTCTTGTCTACTTCTCCCTACTTTAATTTACGTACTTTATTCGCTTTTGTTATAAAATTTGTGAGTGCAGGTTGCAGGATTTAAATTAAGTTCTTGATCAATAGAAAGTACGTTTTGATTAATCTTTTGCGGAAACCCAAAAGGGGAGTACGTTGATTAATTTGCGGAAATCTTTAATCAAGTAAAGTGAATAATAAAAGGTTACAGGGAAAGCGATGGAAGCCTAAATGTTATTGATTGATTGATTACGTTGATTGAATTATTATTTTAAATTCCAGTTTTCTTAAGTGTTGTTATATATTGTATTTTGTTGGGTTATTAAAATTAGAAAACTTAAAAATCAAATTAAATTAAAAGATTTCCAATTCACCCCCCCTCTTGGGAAGCTATTCTTCATTTTAGTTTTTATTTCTAGCATCTATAGATGAAGCATGTAAGAGATTTACTAAAGTATGTAGGAAAATTCAGAATGAAAAGGGGTATACAATCACACATATCTGGAGTGATAGAGGTAAAGAATTTAAAAATAAGGTTATGGAAAACTTCTGTGATCCACATGGCATATCCCATAACATTTTAGCTCCTAGGACTCCACAAAAAAATGGTGTGGTTGAGAGAAAGAATATATCTCTACAGGAAATGGATAGAACTATGCTTAATAAACACTGTTGACTTTGGTGCAATCCTAAGAGGGGGGAAGGGTGAATTGGAGATTTAAAAGTTCTTCTGAGGTTCAACTAATCTAGCAACAGTATTACACCACCTAGGGGTAGTCTAAATATGTAAGAAATTGTAGAGATGACATATCTATTAATTTTCAGCACATGTAAACCAATTTTAGTATCACTCAACCAAAAATAATAACGTGTCAACTAGATATGCAGTATATTCAGTAAGGAAATTAAACCAAGTACAAAGTAGAATATAAAACAAGCAAAGTAAAGGTAAGACAAATATGTTATTAGGGTTCGGCAAATGTGCCTACGTCTCCACCTTAGCTCGCAAACCTGAGGATTACCACTATTGCACACTTAATGGGTGGAGCGATGCCGATTACAACCAGGTCAAATTTATAGGGCTGACCTCAACCTTTACAAACTCTCTTTGTGCGGCGGAGAAGACCCTGGCAACTAATCCTTATGGGCTAGATCAATACCCCCTCAGGCCACACCTGGAATACAATCAGAATAATATAAAATTTGTATACAATCAAGACGCTTCTTAGACTAACAAAATATGTACCACAATAAGCACAATACAACCAATGCACTCAAATATGATAAGAGTTAATGCTCAAGTGAGTATATCAAATATATCTCTCAATCAAATAAATTATATGATAATGTGAGAGATGCTAATGTGAACTATATGACAACTCTCAAGAATGTGTGTGTGTGTATATATATATATATATATATGAGAGTGAGCCCTTTGATTCAATATATTATATTCAATAAATGAATAATCAAATGTGTTCTATAAATCCCTATGATAATATCTCAAAATATTTTATCAAATATCAAGCACAATAGATATTAGAGTTTAAGCTTTCAAAAATATTTTTATCAACAGCACAAAGTAAGCTTTTGAACCTTGCAATAAGGATGCAAAGATTCACAAGCAAGGAGGAGTTCTTCCCGAATAATATTTATCAATAAAATATAATGGAAAAAACTTTAACTTACTCTCAAAATCAAAATCAAACAACGCAAGTATGTGAGAGTAGTTAACTTAATCAGAATGTATAAATGCCCACAAGATACGAGTGTTCACTCAATCCTCAAGTTGCAATAACTTTGCAAATGAAGATGAAGAACACAATGCACTCTTTCTAAAATATGTAATCAATAGAGTATGAGAAAGAGTTTTAACAATGAGCTTATGAAAATGTGGGAGTATGAAAGATTTTAGCACAATAAAATTTTCAAAGGATTTTTGCCTAATCACTTTGCTGATCTTATACTAATTATGACAACTAAGGGCGTATATATAGAGTAGGGCAAAAATCTAACTGTTAGGGACATATAGGGTATTTTAGAAATTATTTAATTATGTTTAGTAAAAATTAAGCCTGTTTAACACGCGGTAAAAATATCCAATCCGAGAGGTTTGGTCAACCAGATTTGAGGTTCGGTCAACCATATCACTAACTTCAGTTGGCCGTGACATTTTTGAGCTAAGGTTTTGGTCGACCAGATTAAGGCGATTTTAAACCCTCTAAGGTTCAGTCGACCAAAGCATGTTCGATTGACCAAATTTAGAGGTTAGGTCGATAGGTCAAATTTGAACTAAGATTTCGATCGACCAAGACATTGGGAATTCCCCACATGTCAATTCGGTTAACTGTATGTGCCCAGTTCATTTGAAAATAGTCGACCAACCAAAGCCAAAATGTTGACTTCAGTTCGGTCGATTGAAGACTTTATATAGCTTTGGGTTCGGTCAACTGAGACCACTAAAATATGCATTTAAGTCTTGTTTTGGTATCAGTGTTTCATCAACCTAGTGTAATTAAGCATAAGGCATTTTAGGATATATGGGTGATGATTCCTATGGTCATTCTAAGGCTTCTTGAGAGTTAAACCCAAAAATCCAACGTTGGTCAACCTGATCCCTAAGGTCAAACTATGGTCTTGAGCATTCAATTCTTATCATGCATGATTTGCAAATATTACAGACCCAAAATATAAAACAAAATGCATTTTACAATAAGAACAAATGTCTTCAGTCTTCTTACTCATGTGTCTTCATGGAAATGCTCCAGATACATATAATCTTGGAGTTTCTTTTGGCTTCTACGTCCCTTGATGTTATGTGTACTGAAATTTAAACTTGTTCACGTACTTAAACACACATAAGATATTGGTACTTTGTCAGCATCAAAACAGAGATCAGACTAAAAAAGTCAACAATCTCCCCCTTTTTGATGATGACAAGCACCGAGGAGAAAAATGGGTTATGCTTGAAAAGGCTCCCCCTAAGAGTATGCATAATTTAAAGATAAACATTATAGCTCAAGCATAATCGTGAAAGAAGACATTAAGAAAGACACCATGCATTTCGTTTTAACATTAAAGCATTGGCTGAAAAGGCTCCCCTTAAGAGTATGCATAATTTAAAGAAAAACATTATAGTTCAAGCATAATCATGAAAGAAGACATTAAGAAAGACACCATGCATTTCGTTCTAACATTAAAGCATTGGCACACATGCATTTTGCTCAACAAATCTCTCCCCCTTTTGGCATTAGCGAAAGGGTTAAGTTAAGTGTAAGAGATTTTAAAGGACACAATTAGCTTCAGAGAACTCCCTCTCTTAAAAAATGTTCCCCCTTTTCAACATTTAAGCGTAGACAAATTCTCCCCCTTTATCATATAATATATGGCCATATAAATGTTGTTTAACGAAGATATAACATTTAAGCACATATGCAAGAAAACAAGATATGTCGCATGAAAAATCATTTTCTTGCCAAAAATAATTTAAAAATATATATGTATGTGTGTATATATATATATATATATATATATATATATATATATATATCCACCAATGATGTTATCAGGAAGTACTAAGGCTTTCGATTTAAATTGCATGTGTATATGTCTCCTTTAATTGTATGCATTCCTCTAGATTAAGACCTAGTGCAACCAACTTAACCATTCAACTCATCATAAAGGATATGAAGCTCAAATGGATTTGATTTATTGTTTGAGAGCTTATGAAGCATAAAAGAATAGATGCTCTTAACAATTAAATTATCATTAAGTTTAGAAGAGTATTCAGAAGTGAGCATATATGGATAGTATTAAAATAGTTTTATAGTAATGAATATGTCCAAACCATTTAGACAAAGATTAACCAGGTGTATATGAATTCTTAAACACTGCTCTTTGGTGATTGGAAAGTATTCTTAAGACAAGATCATGATTTAGAACAAGGATACACCCCAAGGAATAGGCAAAACCTTTACTTGATGTGATCATGGAGTGGTAAAGATTTCTTGTGGATGAGATAAACCAAAATTAGAGGATTTATGATTGAAACTCATAGGGAAAAATTTTATGATGTCTAGATGAAGACTTGATTCCCTTAGTGGATACCCTTAATTTGGTTAAGAAATGATGTCTCCTGATATGCACTCAATTCATTAGTCATTTTTTATCAAGGCTTTTATAGTAAAAACTGAGTTTAGGGATAGATGATATATGACAAGATTGATTCCCTAAACCTCAGGGTTGTGTGATGGAAAAAAGTGCACTTAACTTTATATTTTCATAATAAGGCATAAGTTAAGCAATAAGAATTATTTACCAAAAAAATATGCATTGTCCATTTGGAAGTGGCTTTTGTTCAATTTTTGTATTGGTTTGCTAATTTTTAGTATGGTAATAGTGTATAGTGAATACATATACTAAAATTTGACATTTGAAGCCCAAACCACTTCCCAAGCTTATTGTCATCACTACCCCCAATAGCTAATCCTAAATGCTAAGGAAGAATTGCGTGATCATGTAATTCCTGTTTGAGTAAATTCTTCCTTGAATTTCAAGGGGTTTGCTTTCTTAACAACCCATAGCATTTTTCTTTCTTTGATTCTTGATGGGTTAGGAGTCAGTGATTCTTTGACTTTCCATACTCGTTTGGGTTTCACACCTTTTCTTTTAAACATGCAATCAAATTTTATGTGCCCCTTTTTTTTACATAAGGTGTAGGTGGTGTGAGTATATAGACTGGAGGAGGTACTAGCATAATATTTAGATTATCTTACAAAGTACCCCATGTATAGGTTCTTCCTTTCCCTATTTTAAATCCCATTAAAACCGATACCTTATTTATTTAAGGTCATTTTTTGTGAACCTAAGAGCTTGTCAAAGTTTTCTTTACCCCTAGTGAATGTGTGGATGATCTTAGCTTGGTCCTTAATTTTTCTTTCTAGGTTTTGAATTTTTAGATCTTTCAAACCTTTGCAAACACCTTGTAGTCCTGAGGGGGGGGGGGGGTGAATTGGATTCTAAAAATTTCTTTTAATTTCTTTTAAGTTACCTTGAACTTCTTTTATTTATTTTAACCAATTCTTGACTTGTTTGTTTAATCTTTTAATCAATTAAGAACTTAGTTCTTTTATTCAATCAATAACACCACCAATCAATTAAACACAAACAAACATTCAATATTCAACTACACTTTGAAAGTAGAAACAATTAATCAATTAATCACAATTTCCAAATCAATATACCCAATTTGATTGCCAAATATAAATTCACTTCAGCACAATAAGATTAATGTAAAATTCATGATTTAGCACTTTTAGAATACAAACACTATCCAATCAATCTCAAGCATATGAAATTGTAAGCCCTGTAGTTTATAATTTATACTTAGCTGATATAGTATTTACTTCTTCAATATGTTTTTCAACAACACATTCACACTCTTCTCAATATTCAGAACTCAATTAAAATCTCAGTTAATTTATCCTTGGGCTGTTAACCAAGTAACGTACTCCCGTATGGTTTCAGCAAAATATGGTATAACCAACGTACTCCCTTTCGGTTTCCACAACCCAAATCAAAAATAAACTTTAGTTTACTTGATTTCTATGTTACGTAGTATATATGATTTTCAAATTAAACCAACCATGCAGTTTAAATATGCTCTGAAAATAAAGAATAGAAAAAGAGAGAGTGAGACTGAGATTTTTACGAGGCTCGGCTTATACCCAGCCTACGTCCTCCCCTTTGGCAAACCACCAAAGGATTCACTAAACTTGTTCCTTTAATGGGCGGAACAATACCTTTACAACACTCCTTGGTTAAGGCTAGAGCCCACCTTCTCCTAACGATATCCCCTCGTCCGGTCACTCCTTACATAGGCTAGAGTCCACCTCTCTAAGCAATGTCCCCTTGCTTGCCAACGATCAAAACAACCTTTGGAATCGTCAATCTATAAGTTATAATTCAAATAGATGCGTGCAAATAATGCTCACACAAAGAGCTGATTAGTACATGTTAGAAACTAATATACTCCAAAATCAAAATATCAAAAGAATGAAGTAAGAAGCTCTATGTGAATATCATCGGATTACTTCTCTTTGATGTGGATCAAGAACTTAAATTAAATGCTTTAGATAAGTCGAAAAAGCTCAGAGATTTTATCAGAAATTTCACAGCAATCAGAACTTTAGAAACAAAATAGCAAGAGCTTTGAGTGAAAGATATCTTGAATGAATTTTCAATTGCTTGGTGTAATTTTGATTTGTAAAACCATGTATTTATAGGCTTTCAAACTTGTTTCCATGTTGCAAAAGTTTCCTTAGAGAGTTTCCCAAAATTTTAGAAAGTTTGAAGCTCAAACAGCTATATTTTAAAATATGAGAAGATTAAAAAATTTGCTCGTTGCCGTACTTCGGTCGCCTGAAGTCCAACCTCAGTAGCCTGAGGTACATTCAGGAGCCTGAAGATGCAGGGTTAGGCGCCTAAAGGTACACTGCCTGCTTTTATTTTCTACAGGAAAAATCTTCGGTTGCCTGAGGTTTTAACCTCGGTCGCCTGAGTAGTTTACAACTATTTTCATTCTATCTTTTTCAGAGAGTTTTGGTTTCTTTGCTATCTTACACTTGAAAAAAATTTTATTGGGATATTAAAATAAGATCTCTAAGTCCATATTTATCCCCTAATGAGCTTCAATTCATTCATAATGATATTTTTAACTTTGAAGTACTTACATGAAGATTTCCTAACAAAATAAACATTTCCTGTTCTTTGAAACTTCATGACTCTCTTGAAGCTTTAAGTTCATTCCATCTTCAGATGTCTTTTGAGCTTCCCTTTTTGATATCTTCAAGATATATCTCATACTTTTAAGTTTCCTGTAAAAACATTATTACTTGAACATGCAATATCATCAACTTGAACACACAATATCATCAAACCTTTTGTTATCATCAAAATAAGAGGTTAAGCCTTGTAAGGCCATCAATCTCCCCCTTTTTTATGATGACAAATAAGGGGCAAAAATTTATAAAAACTTAACACACTCCCCCTTTCAATAAGCATAGATTCAAATTTATGAACATTCAGCATGATATATAGTCAACATATAATGTGTGCATATTCAACTCAGCTCAACACTTTCAATAAGCATAGATTCAAATTTATGAACATTCAACATGATATATAGTCAACATATAATGTGTGCATATTCAACTCAGCTCAAAAATTCCACTTTAACTTTTAATTCATGTTTTTGCTCTCTCTAAACCATCTCTCCCCATTTGACATCATACAAAAAGGGTGCATAATTCAAATTCAAAGAGCAAAGAACCATATGCATAAATCTTAACACTGCCCCTTACAATTAGCATAATTCAAGAATTTCTCATAAAGTTCAGAAGTTTCAAGTTTTGCAAATTTATCATTAATAATAGAACTTGTAATATATCAGACTGATAACAAAGCATTTCAAAGTTTCAAAAATTTAAAGCTAGAACCAAATACATAGAAAGACGCATAGTCTTTGCTCACACATACTTTTCCTTTTACAAAGACAAAAACAAATGACATTCAGAATTTTAAGCATGTGTAGCATACTAAGTAGCAAAAAAAATCATCTAACGTCTATGCATCCTAGTCAGTGTCACTGTCTTCAGCAATTCTTTTTCCTTTGGATTGCTAAGAACCTTCTTCTTCTTCTTCTTCTTCTTCTTCAGATGCTTCAGCTGAATCATCACTGTGGAGACGCTGATTTATGGATTTAAGACCATCATGCATATCTCGGCTAAAAGATGGGAATTCATTATAGAATGGCATGAACCAAGAAGGAGCTTCAGTTACAGATTCTTGTGACTGAGTTCGAGATGAAATAGGAGGTGCAGCAGTTGTTCTTCATTGTCTTCCCCATTTAAAGAACCACTCTTGATTTCATTTTTCATAACCCATCTGTTTGAGAGTAGTTGAGGTAAAGAATTCATATCTAATCCTCTTGATAAACAAGTCTGTAGGTGAGGCAATACTTAATTTTGAAAAAATAAGATTGAGAGCTCCACCGTAAGGAAGAGTAATTCGGGATGCATCAAGCTTAGCCCACATCCATTTTATGATAAGGCTGGCTAAGTCAAGTTTCCTTCCTTTCAACAAACACCACATAACAAAACAATCGGCATATGAAAGATGGTCGTAGGATCCAGCTTGTGGTAGAATGTTGTTGGTGATAATTTTCTGGAGAATTTAAGCTTTCAGGTTTAGTTGCTTATACAATGGTGGATGCCCAAAGTAAGTTGGTTCATTCTCCATAACTAATGGCAAAAATTCCTTAGGTGTGAAGTCTTGTTGAAGCATCCATGATTGTACTAATGTTGGGCATTCAAAATTTCCAAGAGATACATTCAAAATGGATGCTAAGGATTCCGGAGAAAACACTAACTTCTTACCCTTCAATTCCGTTGATAAAGAATTTTCCTCAAAAGTCATGTTCACATAGAAAATTTTTATCAAGTTAGGAAAGATTCCCTTGGCTTGATATTCAATGAAGTTTTTCCATCCAATGTTTTGGAACAAAGACAAAATCTCAGGAAATTAAGATTTGAAAAACTGGAGATCAATTACCTTACCAAAGATCGGTTCAATTGTAAGAAGTCTAGTCCTATAACGATGTTTAGATTGAGAAGATACCAACCATTGTTCGATATTTGGGTCATCTCTACCAGAGGATGAGCCGCGATTTTCCGTTTGCTTGGTTCGAGGCATTGTGAGGCTTCTTTAAGCAGCATATGATTTCTTTCAAACCCTAGAGTATGTATAATCGAACTTAGAAGCTTGAAAACTAAGATTTTGGTGCTGGAGATTGAAGGAGGTAAGATGTTTGGAACTTCGGGTGAGTGGTAGGTTTTAGTTCAGGAGCTTGGAGTGTAAATGAAATAGGGTTTCACGCGCTTTAAATATAAGAACTTCGCGACTTCAGGCACTTGAGAATAAGTATAGGTGCTTGAAGAATTTCCTGGGTGAAATTTCAACAGGCAGTAGTTGTTCAGTTGCCTGAGGTCTGGAGTTCAGGCGCCTGAGGTACATTTAGGAGCCTGAAGTTGTCTGCTCAGTCAACCGAAGTGCTTCAACTTCTGAAATTTTCTTATTTCTTTGTTTTGGACTTTTTAAATTTATCTCCTTATGGTATAATGATTCAAGAATTATCCTTATATAAAAAAAAAAAATTTTATGATTAAGCTCAAATAATTTCATTCTCAATTTTTAACATAATGAGCCATCAAGTTAAGTTTAATTATGTAACATATAGCATATCAACACAACACTTGTAGACAAGCAAGCATGTAGCATGTAACATCAAGGTACTTTTATAATAAGCTCAAATTTGAAATTTTCTCAAGTTAAGCATTGTAAAAAAAATCATCCTATGATTTTGGCCAACAATGTCATTTTCTATTTTATATAAGTTTTAAGTCATTATTTCATTTTTAGTACCTTCTTGGGTCCGGAGGATTTTTCAAGGGAGGTCTCTTTTATTTTCCATACTTGTTTGGTTTTAACACCTTTCCTTAAACGGACATTCAAACTTTATATGCCCCTTTTTCTTGCATTGATAGCACATGGTGTTTGTGTAGGCATTAGAAGATGTGCAAGTATAATCTTTGGATTCTTTAGAGAAATATCCCATGTAAGAATTCTTGTTATTTTTTATATTTTCAATTCCATTGAAACCAATGCCCTCTTTATTTAGAGACATTCTTTGTAAGCCAATCATCTTATCAAAGTTTTCCTTTCCTTCTATGAAGTTGTAAATAATTTTATCCTTATCTTTGATTTGATTCTTGAGATCATTTAACTCTATGTCTTTCTTGTACTCAACCTTCGTCTGAGATTTCTCTAACTCTAGAGATAATTTTCTTATGTTATCCTCTAATTCAGAAATATTCATATCTTTCCCATATACGGTAGAGGATAAGGATCGAAGGTCTTCTATCATTTGGTCATTCTTGTTTTCTAGTTTCTCAATTTTCAAGTTGTTTTCTTTTTTAGTAAGATTTTTGGATTCTATTTCTTTCATTACTGATTCATACTTATGTTCTAATTGCTTGAGTTTTGAGTCTTTATCTCTTTCAGCATTCTTTAGGAATTCTAATTCTTTCATTAAACTTTCATTCTTATTCTTCAATGAGGTGTTTTGTTTATTTGTTTTGACCAGCATCTTGTGAACTTTAAATAAATCATTTTGAAGTTCTTCATATGATGGCATACCCTCATTACTTGATTCTTCACTACAAGAATTTCTTGAAGATTTAGTTGAGGAGCTTTCTTCGTTATCCCATGCCATAAAGCATGTGTAAGCAACCTCTTGGTCACTTATTTCATTCTTTAAACTACTTGTACCATCCCAAGTAGTGGTTTTCATGGCCTTCTTGTTTTTCTTTTTAGACTCTTTCTTTAATAGTGGACATTCCAGTTTTAAATGTCTAGCTTTATTGCAATTATAGCATCTAGGAGTTTTATTTTTAGATTTCTTTTTGTTGATTTCTTCTTCTGATTCATCTTATTCAGATTTTTGATTTCTTCTCTTGAATTTTTTTCTCCTTCTTAGTATCCTTGCTAGCTTTTTAGATATGAAGGCTTCTTCATCTTCATCCATTTCACTACTTGATTTTTCTTTTATGTCTTTAAAGGCTATTTTTTCTTAGGCTTTGGTTTTCCCACTCTTTTCATTCATTGTCATTTCATACGTGAGGAGAGAACCTATAAGCTCATCTAAAGATGTGTTTTTCATATTTCTACCTTCCGTAATAACAGTAGCCTTTGGTTCCCATATGGAGGAAAGGCCTCTTAGAATTTTTCTTATCATCTCATAAGTAGTGTAAGTTTTTCCTAATGCATTTAGGGAATTGATTATGTGGGTGAACCTAGTAAACATATTTGTAATTAATTCATATGGGTTCATCTTAAAGGCTTCATACTCGCTTGTGAGCATATCAACCCTATTATCCCTAACATTCGTTGTTCCTTCATAAGTAACTTCTAACTTATCCCATATTTCCTTAGCTGATTTACAAGCCATTACTCGATTAAATTCATTAGCATCCAAGGCACAATATAAAGTATTTATAGCACTTGAATTTGTTTGGAGCATTTTATAATCTTGATCGGTCATATCTTTCTTCTCTTTTGGGTTTGTTTTCCATCTAATATCTTAGTGGGAATTTGATCTCCATCAATAACAATTTCCCATACTTTCCAATTCATCGTTTGGAGATAGATTTGCATTCTCTTTTTCCAAAACGTGTAGTTCAAACCACAAAAGATAGGAGGCCTAGTTGAAGATTGTCCCTCTCCAAAGGGAGCTACGCCTAAGTTAGCCATTACGATCTTTTTATAGCTTCTAGTTAAGAGTTGCTATAACCCCGCTTTGATACCAATTGAAATTAGGATTAGCTTCCCAAGAGGGGGGGTGAATTGGATTCTAAAAATTTCTTTTAATTTATTTAAAGTTACCTTGAACTTCGTTTATTTATTTTAACCAATTCTTGACTTTTTTGTTTAATCTTTTAATCAATTAAGAACTTAGTGCTTTTATTCAATCAATAACACCACCAATCAATTAAACACAAACAAACATTCAATCTTCAACTACACTTTGAAAGTAGAAACAATTAATCAATTAATCACAATTTCCAAATCAATATACCCAATTTGATTGCCAAATATAAATTCACTTCAGCACAATAAGATTAATGTAAAATTCAAGATTTAGCACTTTTAGAATACAAACACTATCCAATCAATCTCAAGCATATGAAATTGTAAGCCATGTAGTTTATAATTTATACTTAGCTGATATAGTATTTACTTCTTCAATATGTTTTTCAACAACACATTCACACTCTTCTCAATATTTAGAACTCAATTAAACTCTCAATTAATTTATCCTTGGGCAGTTAACCAAGTAACGTACTCCCGTATGGTTTCCGCAAAATATGGTATAACCAACATACTCTCTTTTGGTTTCCGCAACCCAAATCAAAATTAAAATTTAGTTTACTTGATTTCTATATTACGTAGTATATATGATTGTCAAATTAAACCAACCAAGCAATTTAAGTATGCTCTGAAAATAAAGAATAGAAAAAGAGAGAATGAGACTGAGATTTTTATGAGGTTCGGCTTATACCCAGCTTACATCCTTGCCTTTGGCAAACCACCAAAGGATTCACTAAACTTGTTCCTTTAACGGGTGGAACAATACCTTTACAACACTCCATTGTTAAGGCTAGAGCCCACCTTCTCCTAACGATATACCCTCGTCCGGTCACTCCTTACATAGGCTAGAGCCCGCCTCTCTAAGCAATGTCCCCTTGCTTAGCCAACAATCCAAACAACCCTTGGAATCGTCAATCTACAAAAAATAATTCAAATAGATGCTTACAAATAATGCTCACACAAAGAGTTGATTAGTACACATTAGAAACTAATATACTCCAAAATCAAAATATCAAAAGAATGAAGTAAGAAGCTCTATGTGAATATCACCGAATTACTTCTCTTTGATGTGGATCAAGAACTTAAATTGAATGCTTCAGAGAAGTTGAAAAAGCTCAGAGATTTTATCAGAAATTTCGCAGCAATTCAGAACTTTAGAAACAAAATAGCAAGAGATTTGAGTGAAAGATATCTTGAATGAATTTTCAATTGCTTGGTGTAATTTTGATTTGCAAAACCATGTATTTATAGGCTTTCACACTTGTTTCCATGTTGCAAAAGTTTCCTTAGAGAGTTTCCCAAATTTTTAGAAAGTTTGAAGCTCAAACGACTATATTTTAAAATATGAGAAGATTAAAAAATTTGCCCATTGCCGAACTTTGGTCGTCTGAAGTCCAGCCTCAGTAGCCTGAGGTACGTTTAGGAGCCTGAAGATGCAGGGTCAAGCGCCTGAAGCTACACTGCCTACTTTTATTTTCTTCAGCAAAAATCTTCGGTTGCCTGAGGTTTTAATCTCGGTCGCCTGAGCAGTTCACAACTATTTTCATTCTATCTTTTTCAAAGTTTTTTGGTTTCTTTGCTTTCTTACTCTTGAAAAACATTTTATTGGGATATTAAAATAAGATCTCTAAGTCCATATTTATCCCCTAATGAGCTTCATTTCATTCATAATGATATTTTTAACTTTGAGGTACTTACATGAAGATTTCCTAACAAAATAAACATTTCTTGTTCTTTGAAGCTTCATGACTCTCTTGAAGCTTTAAGTTTATTCCGTCTTCAGATGTCTTTTGAGCTTCCCTTTTTGATCTCTTCAAGATATATCTCATACTTTTAAGTTTCCTAAAAACCATTATTACTTGAACACACAATATCATCAACTTGAGCACACAATATCATCAAACCTTTTGTTATCATCAAAACAAGAGTTTAGCGTTGTAAGGCCAACAAGTTTTATAAATTCTTTAAACATTGTGTTTGCTTCACGTTCAAGTTATGAAATAAGAAAATCCTTTTTATTATCATTAGAGATTTGGGATCTTAAGACATTCAGCTCCTTTCCCAATTTTTTCATTCTTGTTTACTAAATTTTTTATCTTCAAATCATTTTTCTTTTCAATAAGAATTTTTGAATCAAGTTCTTTCAATGATGCCTCATTCTTGTTTTTCAAAATAGTATAGCATTTAAGAGTTTTAACAAAACACTTACGAGTTTTATTGTGTTCTAGTTTGAGTTCCTAATAAGTTGGCATGCTATCATCATCAGATTCACTACAATAGTCGCTACTAGAGGAGTCACCATATTTAACACAATCATTGCATTAATCATTTAATGAGGTGGAAGGAGACGAATTTACCTATTCGTCGGTTAAAGTTATAAAGCACAGATTTCCTCCACCATGATCCTTTGAGCTTGAGTCACATAGAGTGATAGTCTTTTCTTGCTTAGTTACTCCGTATCTCTTTTCAAGTTCCTCTCATATCTCTTTAGCACTATTACATGCCATAACTTGATGAAGAATGTTAGAATCTAAAGCATGCAGCAAAGTGTTCATGACATCAAAATTTATTTGCATTATGTTCATGTCATTATCATTCAACTCATTTTCAGATTTGGGAACTTCAACACAATCGATGATTTTCACTGGTAAACTATTTCACAGGGCAATAACATTCTAGAACCTCCAATTCAAAGCCTTAACAAATACAGTCATTCCAAACTTCCATTTAGCGAAATTCTCACCGCAAAACACTGGAGGGTTCGTAGATAACCTTCCCTCACAAGATGGGGATGCACCAACATGAGCCATCATGATCTTTTTACAAAATAATGTTTAAGTCTAGGTAACAAGGCTCTGATACCAATTGTTGACTTTGGTGCAATCCCAAGAAGGGGGGGGGGGTGAATTAGAGATTTAAAAGTTCTTCTTAAGTTCAACTAATCTAGCAACAGTATTACACCACCTAGGGGTAGTCTAAATATGTATAAAATTGTAGAGATGATATATCTATTAATTTTTAGCACATGCAAAACAATTTCAGCATCTCTCAACCAAAAATAATGTGTCAACTAGATATGCAGTATATTCAATAAGGAAATTAAACCAAGCACAAAGAAGAATATAAAGCAAGGAAAGTAAAGGTGACACCAAATATGTTATCGGGGTTATGCAAATGTTCTTATGTCTCTGGATCAGCTCGCAAGCCTGAGGATTACCACTATTGCTCACTTAATGGGTGGAGCAGCACCAGTTACGATCAGGTCAAATTTCCAGGGCTGACCTCAACCTTCACAAACTCTCCTTGTGGGGCAGAGAAGACCCTAACAACTCATCCTTATGGGCTAGATCAATACCCCCTCAGGCCACGCCTGGAATACAATAAGATAATATAAAATTTGTGTACAATCAAGATGCTTCTTACACTAAGCAAATATGTACCACAATAAACACAATACAACCATTGCACTCAAATATGATAAGAGTTAATGCTCAAGTGAGTATATCAAATATATTTCTCAATCAAATAAATTACATGATAATGTGAGAGATGCTAATGTGAAATTATATGACAACTCTCAAGAATGTGTGTATATATATGAGAGTGAGACCTTTGATTCAATATAGTATATTCAATAAATGAATAATCAAAGGTGCTTTATAAATCCCTAAGCAAATATATCAAAATATTTTATCAAATATCAAGCACAATAGATATTAGGGTTTAAGCTTGCAAGAATAATTTTATCAAGAACACAAAGCAAGCTTTTGAACCTTACAATAAGGATGCCAAGATTCACAGGCAAGAAGGTGTTCTTCCCGAATAATATTTATCAATAAAATATAATGGAAAAAACTTTAGCTAACTCTCAAAAATCAAGATCAAACAATGCACTTGTGAGAGTAGTTAGCTTAATCAGAATGTATAAATGCCCACAAGATATGAGTGTTCACTCAATCCTCAAGTTGCAATAACTTTACAAATGAAGACGAAGAACACAATGCACTCTTTCTAAAATATGTAATCAATGGGGTATGTGAAAGAGTTTTAACAATGAGTTTATGAAAATATGGGAGTATGAAAAATTTTAGCACAATAAAATTTTTATAGGATTTTTGGTTAATCACTTTGCTAATCAGATACTAATTATGACAAATGAGGAGGTATATATAGAGTAGGGAAAAAATCTAACTGTTAGGGACATATAGGGTGTTTTAGAAATTGTTGAATTATGTTTAGTAAAAATTAACTCTGTTTAACACACGGTAAAGATGTCCAACCCGAGAGGTTCAGTCGACCAGATTTGAGGTTTGGTCGATTGTGGCATTTTTGAACTAAGGTTTTGGTCAACCAGATTAAGGCAATTTTGAACCCTCTGAGGTTCGATCGACCAGAGCCTGTTCGGTTGACCAAATTTAGAGGTTTGGTCGACTAAGTCAAATTTGAGCTAAGATTTTGATCGACTAGGGCATTGGGAATTCCCCACGTGTCAATTCGGTCAACTGTATGTGCCCAGTTCATTTGAAAATGGTCGACCAACCAAAGTCCAAATGTTGACTTTAGTTTGGTCGACCGAAGACTTTATATAGTTTTGGGTTTGTTCGACCAAGGCCACTAAAAATATGCATTTAAGTCCTATTTTGATCTCAGTGTTTCATCAACCCAGTGTAATTAAGCATGGGACATTTTAGGTTATATGGGTTATGATTCCTACGGTCATTCTATGGCCTCTTGAGAGTTAACCCCAAAAATCCAACGTCGGTCGACCTGATCCCTAAGGTCAAATATGGTCTTGAGCAGTTAATTCTTATCATGTATGATATGCAAATATTACAGACCCAAAATATAAAGCAAAATGCATTTTACAATAAGAACACATGTCTTCAATCTTCTTGCTCGTGTGTCTTCATGGAATGCGCTAGATACGTATGATCTTGGAGTTTCTTCTTGCTTCCAAGTTCCTTGATCTTATGTGTGTTGAAATTTAGACCTTTTCACATACTTAAACACACATGAGATACTGGTGCTTTGTCAGCATCAAAACAAAAATCAGATTCAAAAAGTCAACAAACACAATCTTCCGAAATATTTTTCTCGACTGAAGACTGCTTGCTGTGTCAGGAATAGAGTATTAATCAGGTCCACACTCAACAAAACCCCTTATGAATTATGGAATGGTCATAGGCCGAATATTTCCTACTTTCATGTCTTTTGCAGAAAGTGCTTTGTTTTAGAAGATAAAGATATCCTAGGAAAGTTTGATGCAGAATCTGAAGAGGGAATCTTTCTAGGTTATGCCATAGATAGTAAAGCCTATAGAGTCTTTAACAAAATAACTTTAACTATTATAGAATCCATCCATGTAGCATCTGATAAGTCCAATCCATTCTTTAATAAGATAGATGATGATGATCTAGAGATAAGGAAGGGACTAGAAAAATTATCCATTGAAAATAATGCTGAAAAGAGCACTGAAATTAAAGAAACATATATTGAGGATAATCAGATAGAGAGTGAGGTTCATGAGTTGCCTAAGGAATGGAAATTTTGAATAATCGTCATAAGGACTAAATCATAGGTGAACCCTCATGTGGAGTAGCCACCCAATCATCACTTTGAAACATGTGTATCCATATGACATTCTTATTTTAGGAAGAGCCAATGAATGTGGATGAGGTCATAGAGGATGAATCGTGGGTGATGTCTATGCTAGAAGAGCTAAACCAGTTTAAGAGAAACAAAGTATGGACCTTGGTTCCTAGACCAGATGATCATACTATAAGGAAAGGTGAAAATGGAATTGTTATTAGAAACAAAGCCAGATTAGTAGCCCAAGGATATAACTAGGAGGAAGGAATAGACTTTGAAGAAACATATGCTCTTGTGGCTAGAATGGAAGCCATTCGTATGTCATTAGCATATGCATCTTTTAGGGACTTCAAGTTAAATCAAATGGATGTTAAAAGTGCATTCTTGAAAGGCTACATAAATGAGGAGGTTTATGTTGAGCAACCTCTAGGATTTGAAAACCACAAATGACCAAATCATGTGTTTAAACTTTCAAAAGGCATACATGGACTAAAGCAAGCTCCTAGAGCTTCGTATGAAAGGTTAAGTGGTTTTCTCCTAGATAATGGGTTCACTAGAGGAAATATTTGTTGGGGATTTATACTAAAAGACATGCTTTATGTAATCAATTTTAGTATTTATTAATAACTTCAGTTATTTCATTTTAATGAGAATCTTTGTGAGCAATGTTTGCCTGATATTATTTATTTAATGATTATGCATGTGTGTCTTTTATTCTATATAGTAGGTGATCTAGTGTGTAGAGTATGACTTATGCATAAAAGATTAGATCATCAGTTCTTATAGAATAAGAGTTTATTGTTCATAGTCTTAAATGAAATTAAACACACCATTGGTAGGACTGTAGCACAAGGTTTTAATAGGTCTGTCTTGACTATTGAGAATGGTACAGTTCCAACTCCTTGTGCTAGTACACTTTGTGTGTATTAAACAGGATTGGCTTGGAGTAATTGTTTTTATACTGACTATATAAAACAATTAATACCTCATGGTTATTATGAGTGCTTATGCTCTTAATCCTGATATGATTATTGGACACGAGCATATAATGTTTATTACTTTGATTCATAGAAGAGTGAGATTCTTTATGGGTCAAAATAATCAATGAGTTGGGTGATGACATTATATGTATGGTGAACATTAATTATTGATGGATTCCATGTCCTGGTATCGGGATTGATGATACCCTATCAAGGAAGCTTATAAGTTTTGATTGTATCAAACCCTGCATGTGGATTTTGAATTCGACACATCAAATAAGTTAAGTGGAAGGTCATAGGGAATTAATAAGTCAATTAATTAAATTGTTAGTAATTTAATTTAATATACGGGTATCTGTAATCTTTACGTGGGGAGATAAATAAGAATTATTAATAGGAGCTCAAAATTTAATTTTGAATATGGCAAGGAGTGCAATTATAATTCTTTAGTGGTATGGATCATAATTAGCGTAATTAAGGATGAATTCGGGTCAGATTAGGAATTCTTAATTACATGGGAAGCCCTAGTCATATTTGCCTAAAGGTCCATGTTGTAGCCTATATATACACACACTCACTCACCTAGTTAACTTTGCTTTTCTTTTCAAGATGGTTTCCTTCTCTAACTCTGGTTTTCTTCTGATTTTATATCCAATGGCAAAAAAGAAAAGTGCAAAATAAGAAGACCAACATACTTATTTCTTCTCCTTTGGTGGACAAAACTTACATAAATGGCAAAAGAAGGCCATTGTGCAAATGTCTAAAAGTTTTAAGTTTGGTTTTGGGGGAGACATATCCAAATCTTACATTCATATGATTTGTTTCATCTATTCAATAGCCTTCTATGATATTCATATACATTAGAACTGATTTATGTGTTTCTATGTATTCATAATTTGAGTCAGGAACCATACGATTCTAAGAGCTACGATTATACATATTGTTAATATTGCTTGAATCTATCATGTTTGAGTGCAGGAATTTTTTGGGATATGTTCAATTTACAGATGCCATGCTGCCAAATTTTTGTTAAAGTTTTTCCATAATAAAACTATGTACAAAGAAATGTATGCATGATAAGCTAAAACTTAAAGTCATTTTAACTCGTGCCTCTCACGTGTTGAAATTCGTAAGAAAAGAGACGATCTTAAGCTTATAATTGAAAATAAAAAAGACTTGGCTAAGAACAAAAATCTTAAGTGTACAGTGAAAGGCCAAGAACTAAATGCCATATGTAGTAAAATGCCAAATTAATTACTGCCATTTCGTGTATTCATTGAAGCATAGACCCATCCAAGAACGGTTACTATACATTCATACCTAATCGTACATGTGGGACAAATCGATTGTTATATTTCAATTGATTATTAGTCATACTATGTTGACTAATAATCACTTGAACATGTTAATTATTTGTTTCACTTACGATTAGTAATGTTTGTATTTCAAACATTCTTAGATTGTCCAATGTGGACAGCTCAGGAAGTTTTATTTACATTGTTGTCATTGTTCATGCTTTGTCAATTATCATTATATATTTCAAGTGCGTCTCTACTTGTGTTCTCTGGGTGCATAGTGGGGTGTCGTGATAATTTGTTTGTGATGGAAAACTAGCAACATGTTCACTTCCCCTATCTCGTGTACTTGGAGAGACATGGGGAGATGCTGTCAAAATTTGTAACGACTACGATGAAGGAATTTGAGCAATTGATCGCAATGTAAATACAACATTCCTGAATGGGATAGGATCCGTACCCTTTAGAGTATGATGGTTGATTATAGGATTCACGATGCATGCGTTATGAACATTTTGAGAATCATAATAATAACATCATTTACTTGAATATGTTATAGGGTAATTAATGAACATGGATTAGAGTTGGATGAACGCTTAGGGTAGGTTTTTGCCAGAATACGTGAAATGGGTACATGATTTCATAGAGTTCGCACATTCTCGTGCAGACAAAGCCACTAGAATAAGGTGTCCTTGCAAGAAATGCCAGAACGTAAAATTTAAACACATTGATTTGGTCCATTCACATTTATTAGACTTTAGAATGGAGAAAAGGTACACAACGTGGGTGTTCCACGGTGAAGATTATGTAGTTCAGAGTGATGATGATAACGATGAAGATGAGGGGGAAAATATAGTAGGTGGTGATACCTGTTCAGAAGGGGTAATTGAAATGTTAGGTGACTTGCAAAGGGGGATTGCAATTGACATGGGCAATGTGCCTGTGTCACGTACTGGTGATGAATCTACTTTAGTAGGTACCATACCTTGCGATCCTAGTACGTTGAATTGAATCGGTAAACCATTTTCTAATCTCATGAGGGATGCATGAGTGCCCCTGTATCCAAACTGTAAAAAGTTTTCAAAATTAGAGTTTCTGATAAAGTTGCTTCATGCAAGGAAAATGCATGGGTTATCTCAAAGCACAGTCAACATGCATTTAAGCCTCATTAAGGTGGCACTACCTGATGGTGAAACACTTCCCAAGTCTTTCTATGAGGTGAAGAAATACATGTGTGAATTGTGTCTCGGTTACACTCTAATACATGTGTGTAGGTATGATTGTGCACTCTTTTATGGTGAACATGAAAATGCGAATGAGTGCCCAGAATGTGGTGAACCTATGTATACAACTAATCAAAAGAAGGGTAAAAAGATCCCAAAAATTTTTTTGCGATACTGTCCATTAATCCCGCAGCTGCAACGATTGTATATGTGCAAAAAGAATGCTATAGATATGAGATGGCATTAAGAGAAACGTATTCAAGATGTAAACACCCTTAGCCATCTAGCGGACTCCGGAGCTTGGGCTGATTTTGTTAAAATGCCTCCATGGTTTGCTAGTGATCCTCGAAATATTAGACTTGGCCTTGCTTCATATGGGTTCAATCCTTTCGGTCACATGAACAACCCGTATAGCATGTGACCAGTTATGATGATGCCATACAATATGCTGTCATGGCGATGTATGAAAGAACCTTTCTTTTATATGTCTTTACTCATTCCTAGACCGAGGGCTCCTGGCAATGATATTGATGTTTACCTGCATCCGTTAATTGATGAATTGAAAAAACTATGGGAAAAAGGAGTGGAGATATTCAATGTGGAAACCGGGACAACATTTCGGATGCATGCCATAGTCTTGTAGACAATTAATGATTTCCCCACTTACGGCAACCTATCAGGTTGGAGCACAAAAGGTTACTTTGCATGCCTAGTATGTAATAAGGATGCTGGGTCCTTATCCTTGAAACATGGCCGCAAGTTATGCCTTAAGTGTCGTCGTCATTTTCTACGAACTGGACATCCTTGGAGGACTCATGGCGTCAGAAGTTTCAATGGAAAACCTGAACGAAGGTTGTAGCCAAAGCGACTAAGTGGGGAAGAGACATTAAACCAGCTAAGGTTGATTGGAGATGTGAAATTTGGGAAACCACCGACTAGTAGAAAAAGAAAACGCGCTGAGTGGTAGTTGAATTAGACAAAGAAAAGCATTTTCTTCGAGTTGCCATACTGGAAAGATCTTCCATTATGCCACAACTTATATGTCATGCACATCAAAAAGAACATTTGTGAGAATGTCATTGGTACATTGCTTGATATAAATAGGAAGACAAAGGACACTGCAAATGCTCACCGGGATATGGAAGATATGGGAATATGACCTGAGTTGCACCTATTTCGTGATGGGGACAAAATTCTTATGCCATCAGCTTGTTACAAATTTTTGAAGGATGAGAAGAATAAATTCTTTGAATGGTTGAAATCAATGAAGTTCCCTAATGGATATGCATCGAACATAACTTGATGTATAAACACAAAGGAAGGGAAGATGCTAGGAATGAAAATTCATGACTGTCATGTCCTTCTACAATGGGTTCTACCTGTTTTCCTTCATGGACACTTGACTGAAGATGTTTGCTCGGTGTTGATTGATCTGGGGATCTTTTTTCGACAATTGTGCCCCAAAAAATTTAGCGTAAATGTACTTGAACAGTTAGAGGATGACATCATGATCATACTATGCAAGCTGGAGAAAATATTTCCGCCAGCATTCTTCAATTTGATGGTCCACCTAACCGTTCCTTTACCAAGGGAGGCCATAATGGGAGGACTGGTTCAATATCATTGGATGTATCCTATTGAGAGGTAAATTATAAAGTCCTTGTATAATGGTCACGTGATTTCCTTGTTTTTCTTTTTTTTTTCTTTATTGTGTCTACAAGTAATGCTATATAAAATGCACAGGTTCTTGTCCACTTTGAAGGGGTATGTGTGTAATAAGGCACGACCGAATGATTCAATCATTGAGGCATACATTGACAGTGAATGTCTTGCATTTTGCTCAATGTATCTACATGATATTGACAGAAGGTTTACTCGTGAGGAGTGAAATGCAGACATTCATGCTATTAATGCCGAAGATGAAGAACCAAGGAGCTCTATATTTTAAGAAAATGTTTGACCTCTCGATGCACGAGTTTACGAATTTATTGATATGGATGACCTAAAAAAGGCTCATTTTTACGTGCTTAATAATTGTGATGAAACTGTTCCATATATCGAGTACGTGGTTCCAAACTCTTTACTTTGCATTGTATTTATATATGCATATTTATATACTTAGTTGACATTAACATGTACTACTGTTGCATGTAGTGAACATAAAGCTGAACTTCTGGCCTAAAATGAATAGAATGTTGACCAAAGACATAAGAAGGAATTTATCAATTGGTTTGGGAGTCGTGTAAGTAACAAATACTGCTTGAGTGAGAAACAATGTATTTTTTCACTATTGACGGTTTATTCTTCTAAACTTATGTTTATTTAATAGATGAAAGTAATGTATTACAATAAGGAACCAAAGGCAAGTAAATATTTTTACGCGTTGGCATGTGGCCCCGATCAAGGAGTTAACCGCTACAGCGATTGCATTGTCAACGGGTTACGATTTTATACAATGTCCTTCAAACTGCATAGAAGAACCAAACATTATGGGGTTGCAGTGCTAGGTATAGAAGGAGATGAAGAAATTGACTACTTTGGTGTGTTGGATGACATTATAGAGCTTTGCTGTGGAGCCAACAGACTTGTCCACCTGCTCAAGTGTACTTAGTGGGACATTGGCAGTAAAAAGACTGGGATAAACACTGATGCCTACTTTATTAGTGTCAATTTTAGCAAGACCTAGTATCAAAATACCCTTTTGTGCTTGCGACGCAGGAAGAACAAGTGTTTTACCTTAAAGATACTAAATTGAAGGGTGAATGGCAAGTGGCCCAAAAGATTCCTCCCCAGAGTTTGTATGCTGTTATAGAAGTTACAGATGGGGAGAATAGTGCTAGTGAGGCTGCGTTCCAAGAAGATGTGCCATCAGTCAGTGTAGCAGCGCAATTTGCTTTCAATGTTGTTAAAGAGGGAGCTGATCCTATACCATTGAATAGGTGCCACTTCAGAACACATAGGGACTACTAACATGACAATTGAACCTTCCATAGACGTTAACTTCATCAATGATGAGGAAATTGATGGGGAAGATGAAACAGGGGTTGAGTACTATAGTGAAGAGGAAGACACTTTAGAAAGTGAGGATGATACCGATATTGAGGATGCATAGAGGGGGTAAGTATGTTATGTTTGTCACTATGTATTTGACTTGTGTAAATAACTTAAAAGATATGTATTATGCATCCATATAATATTCATACTTCTTATATTTACTTGTCTAATAATTTGTAGATATGGCACCAGGAGGTCGACGTGGCCGACTTCCTTCCAGGCACTCGACTACATTGCATAAGGATGATCCGACATCCTCGAGACCGGTGAAGCCCATCGGTCTGGATGCGACGACACCATTGTATGAGCCATCGGCACCTCTGCTAGACATGGACACCAGTCATGCGACTGATATGCAGGGTGAGTTGTCGACCATGACGAGCAATGTTGGTAAGGATATGATTACTTTATTTACATTTCAATTATTGATGTTAGTTATTCAAGTGTATGATTATAATGTTGTTCTTAATTTAACTCTGCTTTCAGCATCTACATCCACAGTTAAATCAAGCCATGGTGCAGCAAAGAACATGTCGCTGAAGAAGCACTTGGATAGGACAAAGCAGCGGATTCAGATCGACATTCCTCTAGGCTACACTGCCCCACTTAACGATTGGTGCACATCGTGGACCCAGAAACTCAACATTATGTGCCGATAGTATGCTCCAGTCACGACCTTCAGCTGGCCGCAGGAGACTTAGGAGCAGCACATGGTTCTTTACATGCGCATTTTGGTAAGTAATCCCAAACCTTTTTTTTAATTTGTTTTTTTTACTTTTAATATACTAGCCAATTAACCATTGTCTAAGATTCTAATTGTATTACCTATATAGGAGGAGTTCGATATGGACATCCTCAAGGATGACCATGTGAAAAGGGTGGTCGACGTCCAATTGGGCAATAAATTTAAGAGCTATCACTCAAAAATGCGCAAGCATTTTCGAGCAATGGGAGATCAAGCAAAAGCGTGGCCATACGATAAGATATCCCAAGAGGATTGAGAGGTGGTGCGTTGCCATTTCCGCGACCCACGCTATTAGGTGATGTGTTTATATTATAATAACTAATTTTTCATATTGATGTCGCTAATAAACCGTCATCACATCTTCCTTGTAGGCCATATGTGAAAAAAATGCCGTGAATAGCAACAAACTCCCTTACGAAGCATTGTGGTGGTTCAAGGTTATTCGTAAATCATCAATAGGTAATTACTATATATAAAACTATCTGACCATTACATGACATAATACTAATGATTTCTTCTATGATAATGTAGCGTGATCTCGATACTAACGGAGAGGAGCCGCTGCCGGACCTTTATCAGAGAACACACCAACGGTGATCGGGGGAGTGGTGTGAGGGTGTACAGGGCAGACATGTAAGTGAAACAAAATATTTAGTTTATTACTTGATTTGAAACATCAAAGTTGTAGTCTTACTTATTTATTTTTATCACTTTCATGACTAAAATTAGGCACGAATGCTCGAGCAGAGGGATGCACCTGTTTCAAAGGGGAGTTAGCGATTGATAGATTTCCTGATAACTTCCCAGGTACTTGGGGAATGAGCGGGGGGCTGGGTGAAAGGTCTGGGAAGTGGATACATTACCCCAACAACATCATCATCCATGGGTGCGGTGGCTTGCGCAGACATGGAACGAGCGCGTCGAGACGCTGAGTCTCGTGCATACGAGATAGCTTGACGAATGCAGATGGTGGAAATGGAGAACCAGCAATTGAAAGGCACGGTCTCTACCTTTAAAGCCCAGCTACAAGATATGATGAATAGGCAAGCGCAGCTCGAGCAAATGATGCGCTAATCTCGACTAGATGATGCGGGTGGCTCCTCTCATTAGAAGGTATGTATGGTACTTATGGCTTAACATAGTACTTGTGTAAAAGTATTTTTTGATTTTGTTTGTTTTATAATATAGCAAATTTTTCCATGATTAATGAATACTCATACTAGTTCCCCTAAAACGTGGCAAAAAATTGAAATAAGATAACTTTGAAAAGTATAAGGAGACGAGAAAAGATGCAAAAAAGGTAGTTAGCGAAATGATATATTAGATTCCCAAGAAGGAGAAATAGATATATTTAAACTTGTTAAAGATAAAGAAAGGAAGAGTAAGGACTTAGAAAATGTAAAGACTAGAAAAGGGCTTGCAAGGCCTTTTTACCAATACATATGTTTTTTCCACCCTTATTTGTAAGAATAGCGAGAAAAGTATAATTACTGTCATTAAGGTAGTTCGACATAGTGTGAAGCATGATCTAAATTTAGGTTTTGAGTTCAATATTTTTAATAAACGTATACCAAAAAAAAAAAAAAGAAACAAGAAAAAACCCTTTCCGCGTTTCAGTTAAGATGAAGTGTAGTCTCTACTTTTATTAGTGTAATATGCCAAGTCAAAAAAAATGGGTTACCTCAAGCTCCTTGGCTGCTTTGCCATCGTCCACTATATCATAGCTGCACCTTTGGTACCTTTCCAGCATTTTGAGCATGCTGATATGATGGCCCAAATGGAAAGAAGTGAATTATAACCAACACAGAAAAATGAGAATACTAAGATCATACCAATTCCAACGCACAATGGTACAACTTTCTCAGCAATTACACTCAATAATCAAACCTCTATAATAAGTTAATTGGGTCTATCCTCTAAAACTAACTGGGCCTAATTTCAAAAACATGAGTAGTTTTTGAATGATTGATGCAGAAACGTAATGCAACAGAGTAGGAAAGGAGGTTGGAAGCCTATGGATTTGGAAATGAAAACTCAAAAAAATTAAATTGAAAAAAGATAGATATGAAACTTTTAAATTAAAATATTAAAAAAAAAGAAAAAAGAAAATGGAGCCTAGGCCTGGGGATAGTGAAGGTTAACCCACTAAACAAGGCTTGGGGACAATGAAGGTAGAGCGTGGGCCTAAAATAAAAAATTACTAAACTTTTAGGAAAGTAGTATTGGAACAAGGATATATTATCATTATTATTGACAAAAGGTGAGCAGCAGTTATTAGAGATAAGGGGAAAACAACATACATACAGATCTACAAAGTACCAACACAATAAGATACCAGTAATTCCAAAAAAATGAGTAGATTTCATTGATTAATGCAGAACCATACTACTAAAACAGAGCAAGAAAGGAGGTTCAAAGCCTATGGACTTGGACATGAAGTCTTAAAGAAAATTAAATCGAAAAAAGATAGTTAAAAAAAAAAACCGTAAAGAATGGAGCCTAGGCCTGGGAAGAGGGAGGGTCAACCCACTAAGCTAGGCCCAAAACCAAGAGCGTAATTTCAAGCTTTTAGAAAGCCCAAAGTGAGGTAGAAAAGGGGCGAAAAACAAAAATTAAATTTTTAGGAAAGGAGTATTGGAACAAGGGTATTTTTCGCCGCATTTATTTGAGCAAAGGGCAAACAATATACATACAAATCTAGGAAGCAATAATACATACAAACATGACATGATATTGATACGATGATATGATAATTTCAAAAATTAAAGATACAACATGACAATAATACGTTGATTAATTAATGAATATATATTTACTATTTAGGCATGTTACAAATATGTGAAAATTTTTTATTTAAAATGAAATATAATAAATACCATTCTTGCAAAATCATCAATTACATATTTTACAAACTTATGCTTTTTACAAACTACATTTATACAATCATCAACTATATTCATATTATAAAATATTGGTTCAACAACAAATAAACAACTCAAAGGGCATGATTGATTATGGGCAATATAAGAATAGGATGAGGAAAATGTAGTGGTATTGCAAATGCTTCAAGACACATTACAATGTCATTTTCCTTAAAATGTTATTTGTTCCCACCAAATTGGTGTGTATTGAGTCAACAAATACGTTTCTAGGATATAATGAAACTCAAATTATGATTTGATATCAGTATGTGTTATACACAAACTAAAATTGTCCACTAAGACCCTTAGAGTCAACTTGTCTTTTTTCAGAATCTCATATGTATGTTTAGTAGAATCGGATTGAATGTGTAGAAAGGAATTTTAGAAAATGTTCAAATAAAGAGTTAAATGAGATTTGACAACTGAGAACTCAAAGAGGACATGTTGATTATCAAGGATCTATTTTATGCAACAAATAGAACATTAGGAACATATGAGAGTATAAAATGAGAGTAGAATAAATGAAGTATAGAATTATTCTTATGTGTGGTTCAAAAATTCCTAGCAGTGTAACGAATAGAGTTTATAGGACACTAGCAAAGTTTGTTACATTTTATTGTGCAAAATACTATATGTGTGTGTGTCTCCAAAAATAGGCATTTCGTTTTGGTGCTAGAGCAATACTTCTTTGTGGAGTAACATTTAGTTAATTGGTTTTTTATGCTTGTAATGACAGAGCAAAGAAGCTAAATTCTGGTATGCATTGCATCAATAGTCATCTTAAGATGCATAAACAAAATTTTTTTCAAGAGAAATCTTTTAAGAAAGTGCTTATTTAAATAGAAAAATTCTAATTTTTAGACACCGAAACTCAAAATCAACTATATAATCAAGCACTGTCCATTTAAATACAACTATTAAGTTCTCACATATGCACTAACTTATAATTCAACCTTATTTTCTTCTTAATTAGGTATCTTATTTGGTTGCAAACTCTCTGCATGAGTAGATCTAGAAACCACTAATGTTTAATTGATTCTTCTTCTACAAAAATTTTCCACTTCATAAGAACTCGTGCAATTATTTTCCTTGATATTGTGAATTGTCTATATGTAAGGATAACTTTAACTTCTTATATGTCCGGTTGCGTTGTCTTCAGTGGAGTTTGGTTGAAATTTTTTTACCATAGTCTACAATATTGACAATAAATAGGTTAAGTTTGAATTGAGGTGTTTATAAATGAATGAATAAGACGAGTTAATTAATAAGTTGTAAATGATAAGCTTTAATAGAGTATTGTGCTCATCATCTTAGAATGTTAACTTTTTTTATCAAAATAATTTGCAATTTTATATATTAAAAAATAATATCTTGAAAAACAACTTTAGGAGATATTCCTCTTTTTTTAAGAAGTACGGGTTATAACATTCAATTTAACCCACCCATTGCGGACAAAATTCTGAATGTGGATTGCATTGATTTTGAAAAGATCTATTTTAAATTCAATGACATGATGCATATATTTTCAATTCAAGCTTATAATTATTTGTTTTTTCATCGAATAATATTATTTTTTGATCTTTGTTGTTTCAAAAAGCTCCATCAGTATTGGACTTTTTGGATGCATCATCCTTGTGAGAGCATCCTCCTTGTGGATGTGCCTATGCATCCTCTTTGCGGTTTCAACCTCCTTTTGGCTGCATCCTCCTTGTGGATGCATCTTCGTTTTGGATGCGGCTTCCCTTTGAATGTGTCTTCGTTTTGGATGTGTGCTCCTTCTAAATGCATCCTCCTTATGGATCCATCCTGCTTTTGGATGTTGTTATCTCTAATTACTTGATATGGTTGCATAATGCGTACATGTTTTTTTTTTATTGTTATCATAGTTGTATATCTTGTTTAGTTGTGAAATTTTCATAGGATAGATATTCATCTTGTACGGATGATAGATTGACTCATTGGCATTTCTGAATTAAGTGGTGGTTAGGAAAGCTGGAATTTGGCACTTGTTTGAGATAAAATGTGCACTTAGTTGGGATAACACTGCTATATTCAGAAAGAGAAAGTGTAAATGTATGTTATTTGAATGTTATGTGATGGTCACTTTAGATGAATAAATTGCCTAGAATTAAGAGTGTGTTGATGCATATTGTTTTGAATAAAAAGTGTGTTCGTCCACCTTATGATCATGCATACATGTAAGACAAAATGTGTTAAGTATTGAAATCATAAGAAAGGATGAGTGAAAGTTAGGAATCATAAGAAATGAGGCAATGTACGCTTAGTTCATTTAAAGGCGCATTCATTTATATATTTTTGGTCCGATGAGCCTAAAGCATTAGTTGCCGAGCCTAAATCATTGAAAATATTAGAAACACTTGGCTAAGGAATTTAAAATTTGAAAAAGACATAAATTGAATATATACATAACTCAGAGGGAGCATCATCTTCATAATTCTTCAAATTAAATGCTCTCATCATCTCATAATGTTCATGTCCATATGCCTAGATGAATAACAATGAAAGCTACTTGGGATGACTCGAGCTCCAGTGAAATTGAAATCGAATCAAGTGAACAGGAGATGGCGAATATATGCTTCATGGCAAACAATGAAGAGGTAAATTCTTGTTACTCTTCATCAGAATCTCAAAATGAGTCTTGTGATGAGTCATGTGATAGCTTGCCCTTTTATAAGGAATTACAAACTGAGTTATTTTCACTCCATAAAAGATTTATAAAAGTGTCTAAAAAATACATGATTTTGAAAGATCAAAATCAAGAGCTAGTAAAGCAACTTGAATTATTCAAAGTTATTGAAGAAGAAAGACATACTTATAATAAGTAGCTGGAAGAAGAATTAAATGTAGTAAAACAAGAGTTAGATAAATCTCATAAAGAAAGCTTAAATAAGAAAGATTTAAAAATAAATGAACTCAAAAAGGAAATTGAGGATAAAGAAAAGATTATCTAGGATTTTACCAAAGGAAAACAAAACTTTGAAAAGATGATCGGACAACAAAGACTTCATGGAAACAAAGAAGGAATAGGCTACAATGGTAAAAAAAATAAAAAGAATAAAAAGCTATATATGGGATATTTTGTTAAGGAAGCCAAGTTTTATGCTAGTACCTCATCAAATAACAAACATGAACACACCACTTGTTATATGTGTAAAACTAAAGGTCATGTGATGTTCAATTATCCATTAAAAAGAAAATATGTTAAAGTCCCACGAGAATGGAAAGCAAATAATGGAACTAATAACAAAATGAAGAAAGTCAAAAGAATTTGGGTACTAAAAACTAACATATAGTGTCCCTCATGTAGGTTTGCCTTAGGACAACAATGACAACAGACAAATGGTACTTGGACAGCTGGTGCTCAAGGCATATGACCGGTGACAAGACCAAGTTTTCTACTCTTAAACAAATGGATGGGGGATACGTTACCTTCGGCGACAATGCCAAAGGTAAAATTATTGGTATTGGAAAAATTAGTAAAGAATCTTCACTTACTATAGATAATGTGTTATTAGTGGAAGGACTAAAACATAACCTTTTAAGTATTAGTCAATTAAGTGATAAAGGTTTTGAAGTAATTTTCATGAAGGAAAAATGTGTTATCCAAAATCCCAAAAACAAAGAAATCCTATTTATGGCTTATAGAATAAAAAATGTATATTGTATAAATCTTGAGAGAATAGCAAATCAAAACATAACTTGTTTAACAGCTATGAATGAAGTAAGTTGGTTATGGCATAGGAAACTAGGTCATGCTAGTATGGATTTACTATCCAAATTATCTAAGAAAAATCTTGTAAAAGGACTACCAAATACTAAATTCATAAAAGACAAGTTGTGTGATGCATGTCAAAAGGGAAAACAAGTAAAAACTAGTTTTAAGAAGAAAAAAAATACATATCCACTAAAATACCTCTAGAACTCTTGCATCTAGACTTATTTGGTCCAACTAGAACCTTAAGCTTAGGTGGTAAGCAATATGCTTTTGTTATAGTAGATGATTATTCAAAATTCACTTGGATAATATTTTTAGCAAACAAGGATGAAGCATGTAGCCAATTAATAAACTTATGTAAGAAATTACAAAATGAGAAAGGATACAATGTAACAAGTTTTAGAAGTGACCAAGGAAGAGAGTTTAAAAATAAGGAAATTGAAAAATTTTATAATGAATATGGAATAACTCATAATTTTTCAGCACCTAGAACTCCACAACAAAATGGAGTTGTTGAACGGAAAAGCAAAACTTTACAAGAAATGGCAAGAACAATGCTAAATGAAAATAATTTGCCTAAATACTTTTGGGCAGAAGCTGTAAATACAGCATGCTATATTGTAAATAGGGTTTCAATAAGATCAAAAATAGGTAAAACACCTTATGAACTTTGGAAAGATAGAAAACCTAATATTTCCTACTTTCATGTTTTTGGTTGTAAGTGCTTTATATTAAATACTAAAGATGATCTAGGAAAATTTGATGCAAAATCAGATGAAGGTATCTTCTTAGGTTATTCTACAAGTAGTAAAGCTTATAGGATTTTCAACAAAAGAACTTCTATGATCATGGAATCAATTCATATAACTTTTGATGAAACAAATAGTTTAGACATCAAAGACATGAATGATGAAAAAGAAGTTATACTTCAAAAAGAAAAAGACATTGATATAAAGGAAGAAAAGGATAATGTTGCCTCAAATAAAAACTTTGCAAAAAATATGAATCTTCCTAAAGAATGGAAATATAACAAAAATCATCCAAAAGAACAAATACTTGGTAAAACATCAAAAGGGATAACAACGAGGGCCTCACTAAAGAATATTTGTAATCATTATGCATTTTTGTCCCAAGATGAGCCTAAAAATATTGAAGATGCTTTAAATGATGATTATTGTATTATAGCAATGCAAGAGGAATTAAATCAGTTTGAAAGAAGTCAAGTATGGGAACTTATACCAAAACCTAAAGATAAATCAATTATAGGAACTAAATGGGTGTTCAGAAACAAGAAGGATGCAAATGGAGTTGTTATAAGAAATAAAGCTACGCTAGTGGCTCAAGGGTATAATCAAGAAGAAGGAGTTGATTATGATGAAACATTTGCACCTGTGGCTAGGATGGAAGCTATTAGGACGTTTTTAGCTAATGCAGCTCATGAGAATTTTAAGCTATATCAAATGGATGTAAAAAGTGCATTTTTAAATGGATATATAAATGAAGAAGTATATGTCAAACAACCTCCAGGTTTTGAAAGTTCTAAAAATCCAAACCATGTATTCAAATTGACAAAGGCTCTCTATGATTTGAAACAAGCTCCACGAGCTTGGTATGAGAGGTTAAGTAAATTTTTACTTAAAAATGAATTTATAAGAGGAAAAGTTGATAGTACTTTATTCATCAAATCCAAAAACAATGATATGCTAATAGTTCAAATATATGTAGATGATATTATATTTGGAGCAACAAATGAAGATTTATGTCAAGACTTTGCTTTATGTATGCAAAAAGAATTTGAGATGAGTATGATGGGAGAGTTAAATTATTTTTTAGGACTACAAATAAAGCAAGCTAAAAATGGAACTTTCATAAATCAAATTAAGTACATCAAGGATATGCTTAAAAAGTTTGATATGGAACAAAGTAAACCAATAGGAAATCCTATGAGTACAACTACAAGTCTTGATAGAGATGAAAAAGGAAAGCAAGTAGACATTACTCACTATAGAGGAATTATTGGTAGCCTACTATATTTAACTGCTAGTAGACCGGATATTATGTTTAGTGTGTGTATGTGTGCTAGATTTCAATCAGTCCCCAAGGAATCACACTTAATAGCTGTAAAAAGAATTCTTAGGTACTTGGTAGGATCACTCGATCCAGGGTTATGGTATCCAAAGGACACAGATTTTAATATGATCAGTTATTCTGATGCTGATTATGGTGGATGTAAGATTGATAGAAAAAGTACAAGTGGCACATGTCATTTTCTAGGACAATCTTTGGCGTCATAGTTTTCAAAGAAGCAAAATTCTATAGCTTTATTTACCGCTGAAGCTGAATATGTAGCCGCAGGAAGTTGTTGTGCACAAATCCCATATATGAAACAACAATTAAAGGATTTTAATTTTGAATATAAAACAGTTCCAATAAAGTGTGATAATACAAGTGCCATAAATATATTTAAGAATCCAATTTCACACTCAAGAACTAAGCATATAGACATAAGACATCATTTTTTGAGAGATCATGTTCAAAAGGAAGATATAATTCTTGAATTTATAAGTACAAGTGATCAATGGGCTAATATTTTTACAAAACCTTTATGTGAAGAAAGATTCATACATATTAGGAGGGAACTTGGGTTAATTCACTGCAGAGAAGTGTTTTAAAAGAAACATTCCAGAATTTATATACACTTCAGACGACTGATGTTCATACCTTAGACGTCTGAACTCAGTAGAAGAAGAGTTTAGATGACTGAACCTAGGGCTTTAGATGACTGAACTCATACTGATTTTTAAACTTTCAGATTTTTTAGACTTTAGTCATCTGTACTTAACCTCAGTCATCTGAAGTCGCGGGATTTATATATTTTCAAGTGGACTAAACCCTAACTTCAGACTTCTGAAGTTCTTTGCCGCATTCATTCGAACTCCAAACTCTTCATTTTCCCTCACTTTCTCTTCACTTCATCATTTCTACCCTACTCAGATTCCTCACAGACATCTAGGTTTTCTGCAAATCTGTATCTCCATGCCTCGAACCAAGCAAACTGCGAACAAAGGTTCTTCTTCAGGTAGAGAAATCCAAAATATTGGTACGTGGTTAGTTGCGCCTCGAGCTCGAATCCGTTATCAAAATTCCTTGAGTTCTATAGAACCTATCTTAGGTAAAGTTCTCGATGTATCGTTCTTTGTCACTGAATTTCCTGATATTCTTAACTTGTTTCGTGCTATTGGATGGTATGAATTTATCATTCAACAACCTAAGGGTTGTTTTCCTAATTTAGTCAAAATCTTCAATTGCAATTAGGATAGCTTCCCAAGAGGGGGGTGAATTGGGAATTTAAAAACTTTCTTTTTAATTCCTTTTAAGAATACTTAACTTCTTTTATTGTTTATCTAATTCTTTTATTTGTTTGTTTAATTTGTCAAACAATAACTTGATTTCTTTTATAGAATCAACAACACAAGCACTTAAACAACTAAATCACCAATCAACCTTTCAATTAACCACACTATCCAAACTAACCAAACACAATTTGAAGGCAAACAACCAAACCAAAATTAAGATATACAGTAGTAAGAAATTAGGATGGTTGTTTGTTTATGTATGCCTTATAAATATGAATCAAGCCTTGTAGTTGAATGATATGCTTGTTAAAATAAATTTGCTTCTTTTATATGATTTACAACCACACATCCACACTCTTCCCAAAATTCAGAATTCAAATAAACTCTTAGTTAATTTTCTTTAGGTGTTTTAACCAAGTAACGTACTCCCGTATGGTTTCCGCAAAGTAAGGTTTAACCAACGTACTCCCTTTCGGTTTCCGCAACCCAAAACAAAATTAAACTTTAAGTTTGTTTGATTTCCAAATAAACGTAGTGTATATGATTTCAAATTTAAACCATCCACGCAATATAAATATGCTGAAAATAAAGAGTAAGGGAAAGGGAGAGTGAGACACGATTTTACGAGGTTCGGCTTCAACACAGCCTACGTCCTCGCCTTTGGCAAAACCACCAAAGGATTCACTAAACTTGTTCCTTTACCGGGTGGAACAATACCTTTATACACTCCTTCAGAAGGCTAGAGCAGCACCTCTCTAAGCGATAATCCCTCGCCTAGCCAACGATCCAGCAAACCTGGAATCGTCACAATCTACAAGAATATAATATAAATTCAATGGTTCGTTTAAAAGAGAAATGGAATTGCAACCCGGAACCGAACTTTGATATTTTCAATCTACTAGAATTGTAGAATTCCTCCCCAGCAAAAGATGTGAGCAAAGAAGAACTTCAGAAGAATTTCAGCACAAGATGAATTTCAAATTTTGTCTGATTTCTCTCTTTTCTTGTGTTTTCAAGTATTGTGTTTTTTCATTACCCAAAGAGGTATTTATAGGCAACTTAAAAGATCAACTTTCACATAAAATTAGGTAAACTTTGAAAAAACATTTAATTTGTTGACTAAATTTTGAATTTCAAAATTTTGAAAGATCAACATTCACATCAAATTAGGTAAACTTTGAAAAAACATTAAAATTGTTGACTAAATTTTGAAATTCAAAATTTTGAAAGATGTTGTCCATATCAAATTAGGTAAACTTTGAAAAAACATTAAATTGTTGATTAAATTTTAAAATTCAAAATTTTGAAAGATGTTGTCCATATCAAATTAGGTAAATTTTGAAAAAACATTAAATTGTTGATTAAATTTTGAAATTCAAATTTTTAACAAGAAGCTTCCCTTTGAAATCTAAAATTTGCTCCACGTGGCAGTCATCTGCCATGACATGGCAGTCATCTGTCATAATTAAAATTTAAACCCTGAATACTTTTATTAAACCCTTTAACTTGCCAGTCATCTGTCCATAGATAGACAGTCATCTGTCAGGTGCACTGCTTATCAGAAACTCACTTTTTATTTTGAACACTTTCCTTCCGTTAAGGCCTTTGTTACTTTAATTTCAAAAACATGTTTTAAGCTCTTTAAAACAAAGTGTTTCTTAGTTTCTTTTGATTTTATAAGAGCTTCACATATCTAAATGACATTTGGTTTTGAAGTACTTACAACAGTTCTTCTAATTATGGTCTTCTTAAATCCTTCAGCCTCCTTCAACCTTTTGAGGTTTACTTTTGACTTTGGGTTTGCTTGCCCTTAAGCTTCTTCATTTGTTATTCATTGCCTTCAATATTCTGAGGTGCTTTCACTAGATTAACATTGAGCTTCAACTTATCAACCTTGAGATTTCTTTTACCTAAAACACATCACTTAATATGAGCATCCTTCATTTTGTTATCATCAAAATAGGATTGAAAACTCCAGTTAAGTCAACAATCTCCCCCTTTTTGATGATGACAAATGAGGAGCAAAAAAAATATGAATAAGCATAAAAAATCTCCCCCTTACAACTTGCTTTATTCTACTCCCCCTTACGATAAACATTTCTTTAACAATTTGTAAATTCAAGTCCAATCATGCTCATTGCTCAATTTTCTTATCGCTTTTATTTTTCATTCTAATCATAATCAACATGCTCAAGTTTCAATATCAGACTATCAATATCATGCTTTATCATGTTTTTAATCAATTTAATCTTTATCATGCCCATCAAGCTTACAATCATGCCAAGATTTTGCTCAAATACTACTCCCCCTTTTGACATCAATCAAAAAGGGTAAACATTAAAATGTACATATGACCACATACTCCTTAATCATGCCAAGATTCAACATCATATTTCAAATTGGGCATTCTTATTTCATATGTGTTGTGACATTTTTGAATTTTCAATCATTCATATGGTGCTCAACTTAGTAATTTTGATGCTTAGATTTTCCAAAATATAAATTTTAAGATACCAATTTTTTTTTTTAAACATCCACATGTAGCATGCTGCATATCACATATCATGAGCCTAAGAGACAAGGAAAGCAATTCAAACTCAGTGTTGAATTATACAACACATCGAAGTACATGCCAAAAAAAATTTTGATAACTTAAAAGAGACAAACCCTAAGTGATCTTAGAGATTGTAGATATTTCTTTAAGTCTAGTTCCTTTTAGTTTACTTCTCTACTATGTAGTAGACCAAGTTCTCTTCTTATGGTTATAAATCTATCTTCTGAGAGTGGTTTAGTAAAGATATCAGCCCATTGGTCATTTGTATTGATGAATTCCAGATTTATGTCTTCTTTTTGAACATGATCTCTTAGGAAGTGGTGTCTTATGTCAATGTGCTTTGTTCTTGAGTGTGAAATAGGATTTTTAGATATGTTAATCGCACTCGTGTTATCACACTTGATTGGTATAGTTGTGTAGTTTAAATTGAAATCTCTTAATTGTTGTTTCATGTAAAGAGTTTGTGCACAACAACTACCAGCTGCTACATATTCGGCCTCAGCAGTTGACAAAGCCACGAAATTTTGTTTCTTAGAAAACTAAGAAACTAAAGATCTTCCTAAGAAGTGGCATGTGCCACTAGTACTTTTTCTATCTATCTTACAACCGGCATAGTCCGCATCTGAATAACTGATCATTTCAAAGCTAGTGTCTTTAGGATACCATAGTCCTAAGTCCATTGTGCCTATTAAGTATCTTAGGATTCTTTTAACAGCAATTTGGTGTGATTCCTTAGGTGCTGATTGAAAACGTGCACACATACACACACTAAACATTATATCAGGTCTACTAGCTGTTAGATATAATAGACTTCCAATCATGCCTCTATAGTGCTTTGTGTCTATGGATTTTCCCTTTTCATCTTTGTCTAGGCTGATGGAGGTACTCAAAGGCGTGCCTATGGGTTTACTATTTTCCATATCAAATTTTTGTATCATATCTTTTATATATTTTGTTTGACTTATAAAAGTCCCATTTTTTGTTTGTTTAATTTGCAGTCCAAGAAAATAGTTTAATTCCCCCATCAAGCTCATTTCAAATTCTTTTTGCATACATTTTGCAAATTCTTTACATAAATGTTCATTTGTAGCACCAAATATTATATCATCTACATAGATTTGAACTAAAAGTATATTATTTTCCTTATTTTTAATGAACAAGGTGCTATCAATTTTTCCTCTTAAAAATCCCTTCTCAATTAGAAATCCACTAAGTCTTTCATACCAAGCCCTAGGGGCCTGTTTAAGTCCATACAAAGCCTTAGTTAGTTTAAATACATGGTTAGGATTTTCAATATTCTCAAAACCAGGGGGTTGTTCAACATATACCTCTTCATTGATATATCCATTCAAGAATGCACTTTTGACATCCATTTGGTATAACTTAAATTCTTTGTAGGAAGCATAGGCTAACAACATCCTAATAGCTTCCATTCTTGCTACAGGGGCAAAGGTTTCATCATAGTCTATTCCTTCTTCTCGATTGTACCCCTTTGCTACAGGTCTAGCTTTGTTTCTAGTGATTATACCATTTTCATCCCTTTTATTTCTAAATACCCATTTAGTTCCTATGATCGAATGATTTTCCGGTTTGGGTACTAATTTCCATACTTGACTTCTTTCAAATTGGTTTAATTCTTCTTGCATTGCAACTATCCAAGGTTCATCCTTAAGGGCTTCTTCAATATTTTTAGGTTCATTTTGGGATAGGAATGCATAATGATTGCAAAGGTTCTTTAGTGAAGATCTAGTAGTCACACCTCTAGATGGTTCACCTATAATTTGTTCTTGAGGGTGATCTTTCTTATATTTTCATTCTTTTGGAAATTCCATATTTTCTATGAGTTCATCTTTTGACTTTTCTTTGATTATTTCATTTTCCTCCTCGATTTCTATCTCATCCTCCTTTTTGAATACATAATCTTTTTCTTCGTTTTTAACATCTCTTAAAAGAGGGCTAGATTCATCAAAGTCTACGTGAATTGATTCAACTATGGTTAGAGTTCTTTTGTTGTAAACTCTATAGGCTTTACTATTTGTGGAGTATCCTAGGAAAATGCCTTCATCCGATTTAGCATCAAATTTTCCTAAGTTGTCTTTGTTATTTAGGACGAAACACTTACATCCAAAAGCATGAAAGTACTTTATGTTAGGCCTTCTTCCTTTCCACAATTCATAGGGTGTTTTGTTTAGGTTTGATCTAATGGAAACCCTATTAATTATATAGCTAGCTGTATTTACAGCTTCGGCCCAAAAATATTTTGGTAGGTCATTTTCATTAAGCATGGTCCTTGCCATTTCTTGGAGGGTTCTATTTTTTCTTTCCACAACTCCATTTTGTTGTGGGGTTCTAGGTGCCGAAAAGTTGTGATTTATGCCATATTCATTACAAAAATTTTCAACATTTTGATTCTTAAATTCTCTTCCTTGGTCACTTCTAATATTTGAGACATAATACCCTTTCTCATTTTGAAGCTTCTTACATAAAGTGATTAATGAGTTGCAAGCTTCTTCTTTGTTAGCTAGGAACAACACCTATGTGTATCTTGAGTAATCATCAACAATTACAAAGGCGTATTGTTTTCCTCCTAAACTTTGGGTTCTAGTAGGACCAAACAAGTCTAAGTGTATGAGTTCTAGGGGTCTACTAGTTGATATATGTTTCTTCTTTTTGAAACTTTTCTTGGTTTGTTTTCCTAATTGACAAGCATCACACACTTTATCTTTGACAAATTTTGTTTTAGGTAAGCCTTTAACTAAATTATTTTTGGAGAGTTTGGATATAAGATCCATGTTAGCATGTCCTAACCTCCTATGCCAAAGCCAACTATTTTCACTCATGGCTGCTAGGCAAGTTATGTCTTGAGAGATTAAACTATCAAAATTTATGCAATAAACATTGTTCATTCTAAGTGCAGTGAATAACGTTTTTTGATTCTTAGAATCTCGTATTATGCATTTTTCTCTCTTAAACATTATTTCACATCCTTTGTCGCTAAGTTGACTAATACTTAGTAAATTATGCTTTAGACCATCTACTAACAAGACATCATCTATAGAAAATGAAGAGTCTTTACCTATTTTACCTATTCCGATGATCTTGCCTTTTGCATTGTCACTGAAGGTTACAAATCCTCCATCCTTTGGAGTGAAAGAGGTAAACTTAGATTTATCGCCCATCATATGCCTTGAACATCCGCTGTCCAAGTACCATTTATCCTTAGACGGAGTGGTCCTAAAGCAAACCTACAAGAAATGATTCAAGTTGTTACTTTTGGAACCCAAACCTTCTTAATTTTCTTTAAATTTTGTCTATTTTTAGCATTTATCTTCCACTCATATTTTACTTTTGTATACTTTTTCTTAAGTGGACAATTAAACATTATGTGTCCTTTCTTTTTGCACATGTAGCATGTGGTGTGCTCATGAATATTTGTTGATGAAGTACTTGCATTATATTTAGATTGATTTACAAAATATCCCATATACAAGTTTTTCTTTCTTTTGTTTGAGGCTCCATTATAACCAATTCCTTCTTTGTTGTTTGTCATCCTTTGTTGTCCTACCATCTTTTCAAAGTTATCCTTACCTTTGGTAAAGTTATAGATGACCTTTTCTTTCTCTTGAATTTGATTTTTGAGATTATTTATTTCTTGCATAATCTTGCTATCTTCATTCACTTGAGACTCAGCTAATTTTTTTGATAAGTTATCTACTTTCTTCTCAAGTTCTTCAATCTTTAAATCTTTTTCTTCTTCAACAAGTTTTGTAGATTCAAGTTGATTTTTAAGTGCCTCGTTTTGTTGTTTCAAACTAATGTTTATTTTTGAGACTTTAATAAACTTGTTATGTAAAAAGAGTAATTCATTTTGAAGTTCTTTGTAAGAGGACATACTTTCACACGAATTACTACAAGATTCATTACACGAATCTTCAAAGAGGGAATAATAAGAGTTTACCTCTTCGTTATGCGCCATGAAGCACATGTTTGCTATTTCTCGATCACTTGGTTCACTTTCCGATTCACTCGAACTAGTGTCATCCCAAGTTGCCTTCATTGCAGGCTTCTTCTTGTCCTTCTTGAGTTGTGGGCATTCCGGTTTGATGTGCCCTACCTTTTTACAATGATAGCAAGTGGGAGGATCATTTTTGTTTTTGTATTCTTTTTTACTACTTTCTCCTTTTTCAGCTTTTGATCCGTTAAATTTTCTAGTGAATTTTTTGTTTCTCCTTAAGAATTTTCCAAGTCTTTTAGTTATGAGTGCTAAATCCTCATCTTCTAATTCACTAGATTCATTATCTTCCCCACTTGAATATTCTTTCAAAGCTTTTAGAGCTATAGACTTCTTATTTTTGTTTTCAGTGCTTCTTTCTTTCAACATCATTTCATAGGTTAGAAGAGATCCTATGAGTTCATCTAAGGAAGTTGTTTTAAGATTTCTTCCTTCTGTAATGGCTGTGGCTTTTGGTTCCCAAATAGGTGGAAGTGTTCTTAGAATTTTACGAATCATCTCATGGGTGGAATAAGTTTTTCCTAAGGCACTTAATGAGTTTATGATATGGGTGAACCTAGTGTACATGCTTGTTATACTTTCATCGGAGTTCATCCTAAAGGCTTCATATTCACTGGTTAACATATCGATTCTACTTTCCCTAACATCTACTGTGCCTTCATAGGTTACTTCGAATTTATCCCAAATCTCTTTGGCTGTTTTACATGTCATTACTCTATTGAACTCATTTGCATCAAGTGCACAGTATAAAGCGTTTATTGCACTTGAGTTAATTTGCAACATTTTATAATCTGAATCGTTTAGTTCTTTATCTTCCTTAGGTACCTCTTTTCCATCAAGTAGTTTAGTGGGGATTAGATTTCCATTTGTTACAACATTCCATGCCTTCCAGTCCATTGTTTGAAGATAGATTCTCATTCGTTGCTTCCAAAAGGTGTAATTTATTCCACAAAAAATTGGTGGCTTAGTTGAGGATTGACCCTCACCAAAGGGAGCTACTCCTATTTGTGCCATTTAGATCTTTATATAGCTACTTGTTAGGTTTTGCTATAATTAGGCTCTGATACCAATTGAAATTAGGATAGCTTCCCAAGAGGGGGGTGAATTGGGAATTTAAAAACTTTCTTCTTAATTCCTTTTAAGAATACTTAACTTCTTTTATTGTTTATCTAATTCTTTTATTTGTTTGTTTAATTTGTCTAACAATAACTTGATTTCTTTTATAGAATCAACAACACAAGCACTTAAACAACTAAATCACCAATCAACCTTTCAATTAACCACACTATCCAAACTAACCAAACATAATTTGAAGGCAAACAACCAAACCAAAATTAAGATATACAGTAGTAAGAAATTAGGATGGTTGTTTGTTTATGTATGCCTTATAAATATGAATCAAGCCTTGTAGTTGAATGATATGCTTGTTAAAATAAATTTGCTTCTTTTATATGATTTACAACCACACATCCACACTCTTTCCAAAATTCAGAATTCAAATAAACTCTTAGTTAATTTTCTTTAGGTGTTTTAACCAAGTAACGTACTCCCGTATGGTTTCCGCAAAGTAAGGTTTAACCAACGTACTCCCTTTCGGTTTCCGCAACCCAAAACAAAATTAAACTTTAAGTTTGTTTGATTTCCAAATAAACGTAGTGTATATGATTTCAAATTTAAACCATCCACGCAATATAAATATGCTGAAAATAAAGAGTAAGGGAAAGGGAGAGTGAGACACGATTTTACGAGGTTCGGCTTCAACACAGCCTACGTCCTCGCCTTTGGCAAAACCACCAAAGGATTCACTAAACTTGTTCCTTTACTGGGTGGAACAATACCTTTATACACTCCTTCAGAAGGCTAGAGCAGCACCTCTCTAAGCGATAATCCCTCGCCTAGCCAACGATCCAGCAAACCTGGAATCGTCACAATCTACAAGAATATAATATAAATTCAATGGTTCGTTTAAAAGAGAAATGGAATTGCAACCCGGAACCGAACTTTGATATTTTCAATCTACTAGAATTGTAGAATTCCTCCCCAGCAAAAGATGTGAGCAAAGAAGAACTTCAGAAGAATTTCAGCACAAGATGAATTTCAAATTTTGTCTGATTTCTCTCTTTTCTTGTGTTTTCAAGTATTGTGTTTTTTCATTACCCAAAGAGGTATTTATAGGCAACTTAAAAGATCAACTTCCACATGAAATTAGGTAAACTTCGAAAAAACATTTAATTTGTTGACTAAATTTTGAATTTCAAAATTTTGAAAGATCAACATTCACATCAAATTAGGTAAACTTTGAAAAAACATTAAAATTGTTGACTAAATTTTGAAATTCAAAATTTTGAAAGATGTTGTCCATATCAAATTAGGTAAACTTTGAAAAAACATTAAATTGTTGATTAAATTTTAAAATTCAAAATTTTGAAAGATGTTGTCCATATCAAATTAGGTAAACTTTGAAAAAACATTAAATTGATGATTAAATTTTGAAATTCAAATTTTTAACAAGAAGCTTCCCTTTGAAATCTAAAATTTGCTCCACGTGGCAGTCATTTGCCATGACATGGCAGTCATCTATCATAATTAAAATTTAAACCCTAAATACTTTTATTAGACCCTTTAACTTGCTAGTCATCTGTCCATAGATAGATAGTCATCTGTCAGGTGCACTGCTTATCAGAAACTCACTTTTTATTTTGAACACTTTCCTTCCATTAAGGCCTTTGTTACTTTAATTTCAAAAACATGTTTTAAGCTCTTTAAAACAAAGTGTTTTTTAGTTTCTTTTGATTTTATAAGAGCTTCACATATCTAAATGACATTTGGTTTTGAAGTACTCACAACAGTTCTTCTAATTATGGTCTTCTTAAATCCTTCAGCCTCCTTCAACCTTTTGAGGTTTACTTTTGACTTTGGGTTTGCTTGCCTTTAAGCTTCTTCATTTGTTATTCATTGCCTTCAATATTCTGAGGTGCTTTCACTAGATTAACATTGAGCTTCAACTTATGAACCTTGAGAGTTCTTTTACCTAAAACACATCACTTAACATCATATGTTAAAGCATCCTTCATTTTGTTATCATCAAAATAGGATTGAAAACTCCAGTTAAGTCAACATCTTCTATGCAAATATGCAATATGAACATGGGATTTACACTTCCGAAGTTAAAGGGAAGAAAATTTTGTTGAATTCTGAAATATTATCTCCTATTTTCAAAATTTCTCCAGGAGATTTTAATTGTCCTGCATTTACTCAGTCTTGGATCCTAGAACAAGGCTTCACTCCTGCAGAATTTCTTCCTATGATTATGGAACGTGAGCTTGTTTATTTTGCACATCCTCCACTTTACAAGCAATTGAATTTAAAAATCCAAATTCTTCATAAGATCATTTCCACTAATATCTTACCAAAACAAGGTTCTTTTGATCACCTCTCTTATATCGAATGCTTTGTTCTTTGGTGTCTACTTAAAGGTAAGAAATTAGATTTGGCTAGTTTGATTGTGCATTGGATGTGGAATAAGTTGGAATCAAATCGAGTTATTCTTCCTTATGGAGGACTTCTTACACTCCTCTTTACTCAACTTAATGTTACCAATGTTTCTGAGTTTTTCATAAAAAGGACTCGATATGATTTTTTTAATGAAACTTCTCTTAAAAAGATGGGCTATGATAAGGGAAGTACTGGATGGTATTTGAAAGTTGCTAAGTCTATACAAGCACCATCTACATCTGTAGTAGCTTCAGCTTCAGCCTCAGCCTCTGCTCCAGTATCAACAGCAGCTCAATCATCTTCCACACAAGAACTTGGTTCATTTTCAGACGCACCTTCTTGGTTCTTATCCTTTCAACAAGACTTTTCTAGTTTCTCTTCTGAAGTACGCACTGGTCTTCAGAATATCAAGGCAAAGCTTACATCACTTGATAAACGAGTCACTCTTATAGAGCACTATCATGCCAAAACTTCTAAGCACAGTGATCCCATGGACATAAGCTCTGCTCATCAGAGTGCCGATGATGATGATGATGATGATGATGATGGTAATGATGATGGTGATGCAAATGATGATGATGAGGGAAATTCTGACAATGAAGGTGATGATGAAAATACTGAAGAAGAAGGGTCTCAAGAAGAAGGAGGAGAAGCAGCAGAAAAAGGAGATGATTCTGTAGAAGAAAACTAGAATAGCTAGATGTTCTCTAGTTTAGGTTTCTATGTAATTTTTTGTTTTACAAGGCTCACAACTTATGTATTTTATCTTATCTAGTTCTCCTGCTTATCTGTAACCTTTTGATGTATGGGACATATATATATATATATATATATATATATATTATCTTCTCAGCACATTTTTTTTGGCTCTTTATAATTGGCTTATTATTTTTGATTAATGCCAAAGGGGAAGAAAAGATAGCAAAGATAAAACATAAAACCTCCTGAAAATCCTGCAAGTAAATGGATTATGCAATCATATATGTGAACTTGAGTATATGTGAACTTGAACTGAAATCAGAATTATGTAAATCTGGATTATGTAAAAGAACATAAACTGCAATCATATATTGTGAATCTGATGCTTTTTTATATATATGAGTTACATGGATATATGAATTACATAAATATATGAACTTAAAATTTTCTATAGCTTTTAGCAAGGGGGAGTTCTTTTTACTTGCCTATTAATGTTCATAGTAAGGGGGAGTAATTCATTTTACATTTTATCTTTACTCCTTGTTTGCCATCATCAAAAAGGGGGAGATTGTTAGCCTAACAAGGTCTTTCAATTGATTTTGGTGATAACAAACAAATGATGATTTAACTTGAAAAAGGTTGAGTTTTGATGTTTCAGGAAATATGGATCAAGGCAAAGCTCAAATTTAGACCAAGTATGGGTTAAGAGAAGAATAAATATAAGTCAAGTATGAAGATATCTTCTCAAAGATTCATAGAGGGTCTGATATATTTGAAGCTCAAGAAAATTGTTCAAAACATCTCAAAAGTTGAGAGAACTCAAGCTTGAAGGCCTAGGAAACATATTTGCAAGTATTTCAAAAGGCAAAATATCTTTGAAATATATTTTGAAGCTTTTTCTAAAAAGATTATCAAGATTTAAAGACTTATTTAATTAAGTATTTATTAAACTCATGAGAAAGCAAAAGAGTTTTTAAAAAAGCCTTTTTATAAAACAGATTTTAGTAAAGATCAGTTGACTGAACTTTTCAGTTTAGATGACTGAAGTAGAGACTTCAGTTGATTGAACATTAAGTTCAGACATCTGAAGAATTACTTCAGTCAACTGAAGAATAAGTCCAGCTGACTGAAGAATTTCCAGAACAGGCAGAGAGTTGTAGCAGTGAGTTTAGTCGACTGAACTTGTGACTTCAGTCAACTGAACCTGCGACCTGAACCTGACTTCAGATGACTGACCCTGTATCCAGTTTTATTTTTTAAAAGTGTAAGAAACTTCAGTCGACTGAACTCGTGACTTCAGTCAACTGAACTTGCGCTTCAGTCATCTGAACTCTAACTTCAGTTGACTGACCCTGTATCCAGTTCAATTTTTTAAGGGTTTAAGGAACTTCAGTTGACTGAATACGACACTTCAGTCAACTGAACACTGTTCAACAAGAAAAAATTTTAAAATTCTTATTTTTAAATTATAGCCGTTTGAAACCCAAATTTTCTAACAACTTGGGAAATTCTTTAAGGAAACTCTTACAACAAGGGAACCTACTTGAAAGCCTATAAATATATGGTTCTTGTGAATCAAAATGTATAATCCCAAGCATTGAAACTCTCTCAAAGTTCTCTTGCTCTCAAAGTCTTTTACTCAATCTTCTGAAAAGCTAAAAGTATTGTTATTCTGATTTTTTGTTCATCAAAATTCTGAAGAACTGCTGTTTTCTCATCTGGTGAAAAGGATTTTTGGTGAATTCTTTGAAAAGTTTCAAAAGTTTATTTCATTCTTGATATTTTATCTTTTGAAGTACATAGTTCTTATCTGTACTAATCTGCTCTGTGAGTGAGCTTCTCTTGTACATCAGTTTTTGATATTTCTCTTGTAGATTTTGAACGATTCCAGGCTATTGGAACGTTGACCAAACAAGGGCATATTGTTTGGAGAAGGCGGGCTCTAGCCTTGACCAAAGGAGTGATTGTAAATAGGCATTGTTCCACTCGGTAATGGAACTGCTATAGTGGAAACCTTTGGTATTTTGCCAAGGGCGAGGACGTAGGCTGTGTTGAGACCGAATCTCGAAAAAAATCTTGTGTCTTTCTCTCTATTTTATATACTTTACTTGCTGTGTGATTTCAAAGTACAAGAAACAAGTTTCAAAGAAAAAGAAATAAGGATTCTTGGTATTTGGAAAGTACGTTTCGATTAACCGTTTGCTAAAACCCAAAAGGGAGTACGTTGGTTAATCTGCGGAAATCTTAAATCAAGTGAGGAGCATACTAAAAGTTATTTCAAAGTAGGTTATACATATTCACAGGGAAATCAAAAAAAGCAATATCATCCTTGATTGAGTGATTAAATTGTTTTAGTTTCATTGTTTGTCTTGTTTATTTAGATTACAAGTATTCTAAGGAGTGTTTATATATTATATGTTATGCTCTATTCATTATTAAAAAAATAAAAATCATCAAAATATAAAAAGATTCCAATTCACCCCCCTCTTGGGAAGCTATTCCTAATTTCAGTATTGCATGCTGGTAGTGGATATAGGTTCTTGTGTACCTTGATCTAAATTATATATGACTTATCTGAACATATTAGGTACAAATTTTATGGAAAAGTGTTCAATTTACTAACGGCATGCTGCCAAAATTTCATTAAAATTTTCCCAAAAAAAAAACCATGTACAACGACAATAATGATAGAATGAATGTTAAAATATTTTTGAAAGGATGAGTGAAAGTTAGGAATCATAAGAAATGAGGCAATGTAGGCTCAGGTCATTTAAAGAAGCATTCATTTATATATTTTTGGTCTGGTAAGCCTAAAGCATTCGTTACCGAGCCTAAATCATTGAAAATATTAGAAATACTTGGCTAAGGAATTGAAAATTTGAAAAAGGCATAAGTTGAATATATACATAACTCAGAGGGAGCATCATCTTTATAATTATTTAAATTAAATGCTCTCATCATCTTATCACGTTTATGTCCATATGCCTAGATGAATAACAATACTATACTGAACTCAACATTATCCACTGTTCTATACTATTTATATTTTGAATTTAATGGATAGATTATATGTTGTGAATTGTTGATTGCTACATGATTGCATGCTAGTCTAGAATGCCTCCTACATGGTAGATGCAGTTGATGTGTATTGCATGCTGGTAGTGATATAGGTTCTTGTGTACCTTGAACAGAATTATAAATGACTTATTTGAACATATCAGGTACAGTTTTTATGGGAAAATGTCCAATTTACAAATGATATGTTGCCAAAATTTTGTTAAAATTTTCCCAAAATAAAAACCATGTACAACGACAATAATGATAAGATGAATGTTAAAATATTTTTGAAAGGATGAGTGAAAGTTAGGAATCATAAGAAATGAGGCAATATAGGTTTAATTCATTCAAAGAAGCATTCATTTATATATTTTTGGTTTGCTAAGCCTAAAGCATTCGTTGCTGAGCCTAAATCATTGAAAATATTAGAAACACTTGGCTAAGGAATTGAAAATTTGAAAAAGGCATAAGTTGAATATATACATAACTCAGAAGGAGCATCATTTCATAATTATTTAAATTAAATGCTCTCATCATCTCATATCGGTCATGTCCATATGCCTAGATGAATAGCAATACTACACTGAACTCAACACTATCCACTGTTCTCTACTATTTATATTCTGAATTTAATGGATAGATTATATGTTGTGAATTGTTGATTGCTACATGATTGCAAGCTAGTCTAGAATGCCTCTTGCATGGCGGATGCAGTTGATGTGTATTGCATGCTGGTAGTGATATAGGTTCTCGTGTACCTTGAACTAAATTATAAATGACTTATTTGAACATATTAGGTATAGGTTTTATGGGAAAATGTCCAATTTACAGACAGCATGTTGCCAAAATTTCGTTTAAATTTTCTAAAAAAAAAACCATGTACAACGGCAATAATGATAAAATGAATGTTAAAAATATTTTTGAAAGAATGAGTGAAATTTAGGAATCATAAGAAATGAGGCAATGTAGGCTTAGTTCATTTAAAGAAGCATTCATGACTAAACATGCCTAAAAGACTTTAAACACTAACACAAAAAAATAATAATAATAACAATAGTGACATTTTATAATAATAATAATCTAGAAACTAAGATTTCTATTTATCTTCTAATAAAACAATGGTGGATGGTGGATTATTACCAATTTATTTATTTTTATTATCTTTCGTCGCCAAGAAAATTAATTGAAATCAAGCAAGCTATGCAACCAAGAATGATTCATTGAAAACATAAATCGAATTCCATAACTGCTGGAAGTGCTTTCAAGAATCAAGATTATTAAGAACAACCATTCCATATAATTTTTTCAAGTTATATACAAATTCACAAGATGCAAATCACACTGCAAGTAACTTATCACACTTGTACACCCAGCCAAATGAACATGTTTAAGCCAAGTGTTAGAGGCTGATTTATTGTTTAGTTCCTACAATGACTAGTCAAGAATTATGGCTATACAAAAAAATATTCACGGGAGATATAAAACTCCCATTGAAATTGAATGGCTACAATGCATTTTACAATAAGGACATTTATGGTTTGGAGAATGTGATTTCTCCCCTATACTAATTATGTTTTCTAAAATTGAAGGCAATGAAAAATCTAAAGAATATTCATTATGTGATTTCATTAAATAGTCCCCTTTCTAAACATATTTAGTCAAAGTAATCTTATAAAATGTATTGAAACTTCAGATGGTATGAAAAATTTAAGGTAGTGCACTAGTCAAGGGGCAATATGCAAACACCCATGGCTCACAATCTTTGAATCCCATATTTACAAGTGAAATGCCAAGTTGCAGGTATAATGCATAAAAAAGTAGGATGCAACCAAGTCAGTACTTTGAGCAAATAATAAAATGAAAAAAAAAAGAAAAGAAAGAGAAACAACTGATAATAAATTGCAACTCACATAACTTCTCCCACAAAATCATCTTGAGTAGCACCATCGTTGTCCATGATCTTCATCCTGAGTTCGGTGACCTCACCAGTTATGGTGAATACAAAATTCTCATTCCATTCTGGCTGAGACCCTTGCCCTGTATTAGCCATTTGTACATATTAGTGACCAAACTTGTATAATATACATTACAATGATCACTGTTACCATTAAGCACGTAGCTTAAATGCCCATTGTAAGTTCACTAATCCAGCTATTAACAAAATTTGATTTCACTTTCATTCTATAATTTCTTAGGCATAAATTCAAACTGATTGATGACCCACTTGATGCAATGCTAATTTTCTGCTCCTGAGTATGACAAAGGAGGATGACATAAGGATCTATGTTACCTACTCGAAAGCACCTAAACTTATCAAAATGGCAACAGAGGACTCAAATATTGGACATAAATTTATTTAATTGGAGATTAGGGTAGAAGGACAGACTAACCTCATGTCCTAAAAAATTAATCAACTATTTGAAAGGTCTTAAACACCATCATAGAAAAAAATTATAAAATAATTTTCATGACTAAACATGCCAAAAATACTTTAAACACTATCACAAAGAAAGAAAGAAAAAAGATAAAACAACCTCCATAACTAAAGGTGTCTCAATCTTAAGATAATAATTGCACGTATGGTTAATGAATAGTATCAAATTCTCAGGTGGTTGATTCAGCTGCTTTGGCATTTTATATTACTGGTGTTCTCTTCAATTTTTTTGTTGATTTGTTTGCTGCTCACTGTTTTTATTTCCTTGTTGGTTTCCTATTTTGGGTCTTCTAGCACTTTTGTATCCCTAAGGCTCTTACTTGAGCTTTGTTTATTAATGAATTCACTCGGTTTTACCTTTCAAAAAATTAAAAGGTAATTACACATAATATATATATATATATATATATAAGTAGTTGCAAGTATAGTTCTGTGTATATCTTCTCATGGTTATTCAAAGACCCTCTCATCCCTTCAACTTTATAGGCTACCTTTCAAGTGTGCAACTGAATGGAAATATGTGAACTCGGTGTTTAGCTCTAGATACTCACATTATTTTTTTCATTATTGATATTACTGCTGTAGAAATTGTGTAATATGCATGATTATGAAATCTTTGCGAATTTGTTATATCATCTAATTATTTTTCGTAATTATACTGAGTGTCAGCTCTCCATTTGTATACTAATTTTTTTTAATGACTCTTAATTTGTAGAGTTCGCGGCTGTCATAACATCTGCACGATGCCATGCATGTACGCATTATAGTTGTTAGATGCAACTTTTGATTATTTCTTTGTAATTTGTATTATTATTTGAACAAATGGAATTTTTGTATTTTAATTTGAATTTGTACTAGTTTGTATTTTAATTTTGAATATTTTGAAATTTTTTTTGTTATCTGAACAGATGTTATTTCTTTATTTTAATTGAATTTGTATTAGAATTCAAATTTTGAATGATTTATGAATTTTGTAGTAATTATGGTTTCAGGTTATGTATGCGAAAATGTAATTACAGATTTTTATATAGGAATTGATGATTAGAAAAAATTAGTATTAAAGGTATTTTAATTTTTCTAATTATTAATGAAGATTCAAATTCGTCACTAATAGTAGGGTATTAGTGAAGGATTCAAATTCGTCACTAATAGTAAGTATTAGTGACAATTCCTAGATTCGTCACTATTAATAAAGTATTAGTTACGAATTTGAATCCTTCACTAATACCCTACTATTAGTGGCGAATTTGAATCTTTCACAAATACTGTACTATTAGTGACGAATTACAAATTCGTCACTAATACCTTACTATTAGTGATGAATTTGAATCCTTCACTAATGCCCTAGTATTAGTGACGAATTTGAGTTGAGCCGTTCTAGAATTTATAATGACGGTAATAGGGTTTTAGTGACGGTTATAATTCGTCACTAATACTCCATTATTAGTGATGAAATTTTGTACTCATCACTAAAAGTTAGTAGTAACGGTAGATATAGCAACCATTTTAAAACCGTCACTAATACTCATAAATTCATCACTAATACTATTAGTGACGAATTTATGAGTATTAGTGATGGATTTGATCCTTCACTAATACCTTGATTTCTTGTAGTGAAGTATGTGCTCATAGAGGTATGTCCACAAAAACTTGGTGAAGGGGCAACAGATGAGGAAACCCAGGCTTACCGGAAGTGGATTAAGGCTAATGAGATGGCGCGGTGTTACATTTTGGCATTATGTTGAATGTTCTGCAACATTAGCATTAGTCTATGCCTTTTGCCTATAATATAATGCAGAACCTCAAAGAATTGTTTGGGGATCAAAATCGTACTACTAGGCAGACTGCTATGAAGGAACTTATTAGCTTTGGCGTATTCCCAAGAGGGGGGGGGGTGAATTTGAATTTAAACTTTTTCTCCTAGGTTAAATTAGTTCAGCAATAGTACATTCACAACCTAGGGTCTGTCTATGCAATTTCAATATGCGCAGATAAATATAACATGAAAATTAAATCGTACGCGACATTCACACTATAACATACACGTGTGGAAATGTAAATTGCAAAACTATAAACAATGCACACACAATATGTTATCAGGGTTCGACCAACTATGCCTACATCCCTGCCTCTAGCTCGCAAACTCGAGAATTTCACTAATGGCTCACTTAATGGGTGGAGCGGCACCTAACACAACCAGGTCAATTAGGACAGGGCTGACCTCAACCTTTAACAACTCTCCTTGCGGGACGGAGAAGGCCCTAGGTCAATTTCACAGGGCTGACCCAACCTGATCCTTCCAGGCTAGATCAAACCCCCCCCAGGCCATGCCTGGAAATACAACAGTATTTTTCACAAAGTAACCAGTATAGTGATTATGCTTTTATGTAAAGCAGATATGTACCCAATACACTCAATCACATACACATCAACAATGTAGGTAAATGTAAGCTTAGTGATGTGTATTTTTGTGCAAGCTGCACTCAACAAGATATGATCTTTAATATGCTTAAGAGTGTTCTAATCAAGTTATTTCTTTGAAACAGTAAATATCAAATCTCAATAATAAACCAGGGTTTCAAAATGCTGCAAATATTCAAAACAACTCAAAATATTTTCTTCAATGTAATATGCTCAAGAGTTGCTTGAAAGAATAATATAGCTTGTTAAAAATATTTTGCACAACAAAATCAAGCTTTAGGAATCTATGCAATGACAATGCAAAGATCCTTGAGCTACTAGGCTTTTCCCAACACAAGATTTATTAAATGAAATTTGTGGGAAAACCTTGCCTAACTCCCCAAAATCAATATCAATCATCCAAGCAAAGCAATAGGAGTATTAGCAACCTAATATACACTAGCACAATCAATATACTCTCACAATACTAAGATGTATCAAGGGAAAATAAATTTGAGAGTATTTGGACAAAAGGAGTATTTTCAAGAGAGAGGATTTTTGGCTAATGAATTTTTTTAATCACTTGATAATCCACACAAATGAACCCATATTTATAGGCTGGGGTAAAATTATAACTGTTTGGGACTTGTTTGGAATTATTAGAAAAGATTCAAAATGTTTAAACACACTTAACCCAACTTAACCTAGTTTTACCGCAGTTAAATCAATTTTAACCTGCCAAGGTTCGAGTGGCTGAACCGAGGTTCGGTCGCCTGAACAGACACAGTAACTGAAGATCCTTAAATGGGTTTGGCAGCCCGAGTTTAAGTTCGGTGGCCCGAATCAAAGTCAGAAAGTTTGCTTCTTAACTTCGGGTGCCCGGTGCTTCTGTCGGTGGCCTGAACTCATGTGTTTGGTCACACAGGGCCAATTTGAACTAAATAGTTCGGTCGCCCAAGTTGGTGGAATGTCCCTTTCAAGGGGTTCGGGCGCCTGTGGACAGTAGCACAAAATGGTTCGGTAACTCGAGAGTCCAAGTCAACTGTTGACTTTTCAACAGTTTGGGTGCCCAAGGAGTTTTGAACTCCTAGGGTTCGGTCGCCCGAGTTCTCTCAAATCCCTTCAAAATATTCAATTACAGCTTAAATTAAACACTCCTATATATTATATGATATGTGTGTGGGTGTTGGGACCTATAGTCATACTAGGGTCTTTACTGAGGCCGTTTTGAGATAGTCATACTAGGGTCTTTACCGGTCCCTATGGTCAATCTATGGTATTTTTGAGAACTTACAAATACCTACATGCATGACATGCAGAGATTATTACAGACTATTCTTACTTAAATATTACAGACCTAATAATAGTGAAATGAATTACACCATGAAAATAGTCTTTAGGGTCTTCAAGCTTCACTTCAGGTTATCGCGTGCCATTATATGAATATGTGCCAATAAGAACCTACACACAAACTTGGAAACCATTAAATACCCGAGTATTTGTCATAATCAAAACAGGGTATGACCCATGGGGTCAACAGAACTTATGAATACTACTATGGTAGATGGGACCCTTGTAAGGGATCATGTTCTAAAGATGATTGGTCTTCTTAATGAGCTAGAGATCCTTGGAGCTGAAATCAAAGGGGAAACCCAGATTCATATCATTCTTTAGTTACTGCCTGAATCTTTCAAGTAGTTTTGTCTGAACTACAACATGAATAAGCTCTCTAATTCATTGGCATAACTACTTAAAGAGCTTTAAGCAGCTGAGGGCCTCATTTGGAAGCAAAATATTGCTCTTATGACTGAGAAAGGTTCTTATTCTAGGCTGAAAGGCCGACAGAAGTAGAAAAAAATTCAGAAACCATAGGGAGCTCCTCTAGTAGTGCCTGAGCTACAGGATGGAATGAAAAAGCCTAAAGGCAAGTGTTTTCACTACAAGTAGTCAAAGCACTGGAAATCACAATGTCAAGTTTATCTCGCCAAATAGAACAATGAAGGTATATCTCATTCACTAGTATATGGCGCGAGAGTGTCAGTAGTTATAGTAAGAGATATTCACATTTCTTTTGGCAGAGATAGGATTTTAATATTGAAAGAATCTCTTTATGTACCTTTGATTAGAAGGAATTTGATCTTAGTTCCTAAGTTGGTTGATCACGGATATTTCGTTTATTTTAATAAATCAATTGTTATTTGTTAGCTTTATAGGAAGTCAGCAGTCAACCCTGTTACGAGGGATCGTAGCAGTGGGCCCCAGCTCGATAGTGTTTGGTGTGCCAACTTGTTGGCACCTCTGCTTGGAATTGGTGCAACCCCTCATTTCCACTTGATGCTTAGTTCAGGGCTCTGTGCTGCCTTTTAAAGGAAAAAGTTGCACCCTTTCTACCACCAATTGGTTTTATAAGAACCGGTAGCACTTGATCTTGACAAGTGGTATCAGAGTGAGGTCACGGGTTCGAGCGCTCCCAGGGTAGCTGCTGGGGGGTGATTGTTGGCTTTGTGGGAAGTCAGAAGTCAACCTTGTTGTGAGGGATCAGAGTAGTGAGCCCTAGCTCGATAGTGCCTGGCGTGTCAGCCCGTTAGCACCCCTGCTTGGAATTGGTGCAACCCCTTATGTCCACCCGATGCTTAGTGCGAGGCTTTGCACTGCGATTTAAGGGAAAAAAGTTGTGCCCCTCGTGTCCACCGGACACTTGGAATTGGTGCAGCCCCTCATGTTTTGATGCATTGGTTGATGGTCTTTATATTATTAATCATGTTTCACCTAAAGTGCTGCTAAATGAATTGAATAACACTGATAAATTACCATGTAAGAGAAAGAAACTTTTTGAATTGAACCAAACTTATCTTTGGCACTTACGCCAAGGTTATATTATTCTAAGATGGATTTCAAGACTGGTTCGGAATGGACCATTAGGTTCATTAGAAGTGGAGGCACTACCAGTCTGTGAATCTTGCTTAGAAGGTAGGATGACCAAGCGACCCTTTTCGGCCAAAGGCTATAGAGCAATAGAGGCATTAGAACTGGTTCATTTTGTTTGTGTGGCCCCATGAATATCCAAGCTAGAGGTGGCTTTGAGTATTTTGTTACTTTCATTGATGATTACTCAAGGTATGGGAATATTTATTTGATGCGCTGTAAGTTTAAATGCTTTGAGAAATTCAAGGTATTTAAGGTAGAAATGGAGAAACTTAGGGTAAATGTATCAAGACACTATGAACTGATCATGGTGGCGAGTACCTCTTAGGAGAATTTGTAGATTACTTATAAGAGTAGGGAATTGAACCCCATTTTTCTGCACCTAGTATGCCACGAAAGAATGGTGTAGCATAAAGAAGGAATATGACTCTAATGGACATGGTTAGATCTATGATGAGTTATTCAGATTTACCTAATTCATTTTGAGGGCACGCACTAGAAACAATAGCCTATATTATAAAATTAGTCCCATCTAAGTCAGCATCTACTACACCCACATAATTGTGGACTGGGTGCAAACCTAGTCTACGGCATGTTCGGATATGGGTAGTCCAGCACACATGCTAAAAGGGAATGAAAGGTGGTTTATTTGATCCTAAGGATCAAAGGTCATTGTTAGCATCAATGCTCAATTCTTAGAAGAGGGCAATGTAATGAACCACAAACCCATAAGTAGGACTGTTCTAGAAGAATTGAGAGGAGATATGCCAGCTATACCAATAGTGCAAGAAGAACCACCAAAAGATAGAGTTATTAACGTCCCATTACCTCATTGTAGTGGGAGGAATGTTATAACTCGAGCTGAGTCTGACCCATCATCTACCATCAATACGCTAATTGTACAACTAGGGCAGAATAATGGTGCACAAGGATTAAGATCAACACAGCAAAATGTGCCCCATCGTAGTGGGAGGGTTGTACACCAGCCTAATCAGTATATGTTCTTAGGAGAGTGTTATGATAGGATCCCTGATGAATTGGATACCAACCCTGACAACTATTGTAAAGCACTTCAAGATAAAGATACAAAACTCTAGCAGAAGGCTATGAAATTAGAGATGGAGTCCATGTACTCTAATCAAGTCTGGAATCTTATAGAGCCACCTGAAGGGATAAAACCCATTTGATGCAAGTGGATCTATAAGAAGAAGAGAGGAGCAGATGGGAGGGTGGGAACCTTCAAGGCTAGGCTTATTGCGAAATGGTTTACTAAAAAAGAGGGATCGATTATGAGGAAACTTTCTCATAGGTAGCCATGCTAAAGTCTATCCAGATTCTCTTATCCATTGTAGCTCATTTCAATTATGAAATTTGGCGAATGGATGTCAAGACAGCTTTCCTTAATGGAAGTCTTGATGAGTGCATCTATATGGTGCAACCAGATGGTTCTATAGTAATAGGCCAACAACACATGTTGTGCAAGCTTAATAAGTCCATTTATGGACTTAAGTAGACATCTACATCTTGGAACATCCGTTTTGATCAAGCCATTAAATCTTATGGTTTTGATCAATGCCCTAATGAGTTGTGCGTATACAAAAAGCATGATGGAAATATGGTGGTATTCTTGGTGCTATATATGGATGATATCATACTCATCGGAGATGATGTGGGGGTAATATCTTCAGTTAAGGTATGGTTATCTAGATAGTTCGACATGAAGGACTTGGGAGAAGCCAATCACATCCTTGGGATCAAGCTTATGCGAGATCGCAAGCAAAGGATGTTGGGCTTATAACAAGCTACTTATGTCAATATGATTCTTGCCCGTTTTAGTATGCGGGATTCCGAGAAAGGGTTACTCCCTTTCAGACATGGAATCTCCCTATCCAATGATTAATGTCTTAAAACATCGATTGAGGTGGAGAACATGAAGGCAGTTCCTTATACATCAGCAGTAGGAAGCCTCATGTACGCTATGCTTTGCACTAGAACTGACATCTATTTTGCTGTAGGCATGGTCAGCAGATTTCAATCTAACCTAGGGCAGGAACATTAGACTACGGTAAAACATATAATCAAGTGCCTAAAAAGGACTAGGGATTATATATTGGTTTATCAGGCAGATATTCTAGTATCCATTTGGTACACAGGCTCCGATTTTTAGTCAAATAAGGATTCCAGTAAATCATTGATGAGTTTAGGATTTTACATTTCATACCATAAGATAAATTTCCTAAAACTTGATACTGTATGAATGAAAAATTTTGCTATATTTAAGATTTTTATATTAAAGCATATATATAGCAATAAAACTCTTTTAGCAAATAAAGTTTCTTTGTCTATTTGAAAGGGATATCCAATATATTTATAAATTATCCAATCATGATGATATTTATTTATATTAAGGATAGATTGATCAAAACACTTTAATTTTCATATTAGCTTGTGTCTATTATGGTTCTTAGGATGAGAATAGTGTATACTAAATTTTAGATTTTTAATCACAAACACTATTTAAGCATTTATCACCATTGTAACCCCTTATATAATGACCTAATGAAAATCTTATGAGTATAAATAAAATTTCTTTTCAAGCTCTTCAAAACATATAATGCAATAACAAAAAAAAATATGATCCATATAAAAAGACTTGACATAATATACATCATATGAATCATTTCATAAAACATTCAACAAAGTAGAAGGAGAAAAGATATACCTTTTCATTTTAGCTCCTTCTTAAACATTTAGGCTCAGAGTGGTGTGCTTCTCTCTCTCGGATTTTCAAAATTTTATTGATCCAAAAATCCCTTAGGACTACTACATGACATAATCTTTTAAAGAAATTAGTAGCTAAGGCATCACATAAATATATGCATGGCATTCAAATTGTATGCATTAAAACTATGTCATGTAGATTCAAATCATTTTCAGGTTTGGGAAACATGCATCTTCTAAAAACGTTTCAATGGGGATATGAAAGAATTCGATAAACACTTTCTAAATCCTCCAATTAATTGATTTTACAAAATAATTTTCAATAGTCAAATGGTAAAATCTATATAATATAAGGATACACGAGATATGAGCCGTTACAATTTTTATGCAAATAGGGGTCAAGCTTATTGCAAACGGGATCAGATACCAATTGTTGGAAATGGTGTGATCCCAAGAGGGAGGGGGGACGATTTGCGTTTTAAAACTTTTTAGCTAATTTAAACATTTTCCGATTCACCACAGATCATATCCCATTTGATATTACAACGTGTATGTAAAATGATTAAGCTATGAGTGTGAACATAGACGTGCAACATATCTCATTTAAATAAAAGTGTGCGTGCAAATAATTAGAACTATGAATAAACAAGCATACACATATGCAGATTAAAAGTGCAATAATTAAATGAGATGGAGACACACACAATATTTGTTATCGAGGTTCAGCCAAACCCGCCTAAATCCCTGCCTTGGGCATATCCCCCAAGGATTACACTATCCCTACTCACTTAAATAGGTGGAGCAGAAGCTGTTACAACCTCTCCTTACGAGGCGAGGTAAACCCCAACTCAATTACCAGGCTGAGCCGAGCTGGTCTCTCCTATGGGGCGAAGACACCTCAGTTTAATTTCTGGGCTGAATTAAGTATGTCTTACTCACGGGGTAGAGACTCCCTAGTTCAATTAACAGGCTAAACCCAACTGGTCTCACTTACGGTGCTGAGACTCCTCAGTTCAATTTACGGGATGAACCCAATCGGTACATTAAAACCATTTTGTACATAAAACAAGCTTCTAAATACAAGCAGAGATGTACAATTTTATGCTCAATACAAGCACTCTAATATGATATGCAATAATGCTTAGAGAGTAAGGGTGTTTTTTCAAAATAATATTTTGTATGACGAACACTCAAAGGTTTTGACCCTAACAAAATATTCTCCCAAAAATATTTTTCAAAGAATAACTGGAGAACCTAGGGTTTGCATTCAACTAAATTTCGCACAACATATATATATGATAAATATGTTCTCTAAGAAATATTTTTGCAAATTAAAATTATTTAGAGAATCTGGGATTTAAGCTCACAAATATTTGTGCAATAGAAAATTTCTCCCAAGAAAATTTATGAAGAAAATAATTGGGTGAAATTTTAATCCAACTCTCAAAAATAATTTTGTGAAAGAAATAAAGCTTATGTAAGAGTGGATGATCTAAAGTAAATGCTCACATAAAAAATTCTTTTTCAAAAATGATTTTACAAAAGTAATAAGTGAAAGAGATTAGGAGAGAGTAAAATAAATTTGCCCCAAAGAAAAGATTTTTTAATAAAATGTTGTTGGGGGAACTTTGATTGACAAAATATTTTGAGAGGATTTGGAAGTTAATCAAAGTTTCTAATCTAAAAAAATGAGGGGGTATTTATAAATTTTCTAAAAATATGACCGTTAAGGACATGCTTGGTATTATTAAAAAAGTTTAATTAAATTTAAACCTCAATTACCGTAGTTAATTCTTGGCAACCGGAGGGCCGATTGCCCGAACAGACACAAAGCCTATATCAGATTCGGGTGACTGTGGGTGAGTTCGGTTGGCTAAAGCCACAGTGATTTCCCAATCTTCGTAGGTTCGGGCGCCCGGTTCATTAGTTTGGTTTGTTGTGCCTCACAATTCAGTTGCTCAGGATGATTTTGAACTATAAGTTCGGGTAGCCGAGGACAGTGGAACAGTTAATGACTAGGGTACAATCTACCGTGGATGGTACGTTCATTTTTGTTCTGTCACCCAAGGCTTAGTCAACATTTGGACTTTTTGGCCAACAGAGTGTTCGGTCAATCGAGGTGTTTATAACTGAAATGGTTTGGTCAACTGGGGCTATTAAAGTAACCTAAAAATCCAACATCGGTCGACAAGTCTGTCATAAGGTCTATCTGTGGCCTATCAGAGCATTAAGTCATATCATGAAAATGTATGCATTATTATAGACCACAGTATGAAAACCAAATGCAATTAAAATTGAAATAAACAAATGTTTTCTTTCTTATTTGCTTTTCTTTTCATGGAATACGCCAGTATGATGTGAGCTTTAAGTCCTTCCTAGCTTCCATTGCCAGTCTCCATATGTGTGTGTTGAATTAAAACTTATTCAGTAACTAAATACACATATAAGAAACATGTGCTTTGTCAGCATCAAAATAAAGATCAGACTCAAAAAGTCAACATGAGGCACAGTTGCGGCATGTGCATAGCAGGGATGAAAAATAGGAAAAACCCTAGAAGTGTGATGCAGTTTTTCATTCCTTTTTTGAATTTGAATTTGAATTTGAATTTAAGTTTGAATTTGAATTTGAATTTAAATTTACCTAGAGCCTTGCGACCTGATTGGGTAGGTTGAATCCCGTCGGGGGGCGCTGTTGAACTTCGGCACTGCATAATGACAAACAAGGATTCATGGTGTGTGATGCAAGCTGCTTTACCCTAATAGCTGGATATTTATTATATCATGTTTCTTGTTTATATATGCTTGCTTGACATGTTTTTTGTTCTTGCGTTATGTCATTAGCATGTGAAATTTAATATTTTAGTGTTGGTTTATGCATGTGCAACTAGAGAATAAAATTAATTTCCAAGTTATAATACAAATTTTTTTTATAAAAAAATACTAAAGGAATTTGGAATTTTATTTGTTGCGTGTAATTTAGTTACTAATATTGGAATATTAAATTTATTCTAATATTGAACATATGTTTGTATCCCACACGAATTAAATAACTAAGTGGGTGAGGGAATTTTATTACATATAAATCCCATGGTCTCCATCACTAGTTTATACGTGAAGTAATTAATTTTATGTGATGATATTAGTATCTTCCTCGCCATCGGATGAAATTAATTACAAACTCACCGAGTTTAAACTCTAGTAATTGTTAGTATTGGGTCACCTCTCAATTTGGGGATTCATTATGGGACAATAGGTCTAGTATTATGCAATGGTATATACTTAGCTGTGAATAATAGTGTTGACACTATGAGTCCAAATCCTATTTTGATAATGACAAATCACTTGGTATTTTATATGTGCATTAAGAGTGTGAACAAGAACATTATTTAGCATGCACGGAAGTTTAGGAAGTCGTGGAAGCCGTTCGGATTAAAGAATATACAACCAAGCACAATCAATGGAACTAAAAGAGTAGAAGAATGGAAATGCAAGCATCAAGTTCAAGATAGTCATGGGAATGGGTATTTAGATTTCATTGTATTTGCATATTTTATATGATATACCTAGATGCTCAAAATCATACCTTAGTCTGACCTTAGGGCACATGCATATCATGAAGAATTTATTTAAAAGAGTCTAAGTTAAACTGAATTTTGGAGGCAAATTTTTAGAGGCCTCATAGACGAACCCAATGGTATCTTCGACGAACACATGAAGGCCACTCGGTGACAAACAACGTGTTCTGGTCGATGAGAAAATACCGAGAGCACAAAAATTTTAGACAGGTCTCTTGTCGATGAACTCACATTCATGTCAATGAACGTGTGTTGAACACTTGTTGACAAAGGTGTTCTCTCATCGACGAATGTCAAGTGTAGAGCTTCGGTTCAGCAGGGATATGCGTGGAATTTTGTTTAGATAAAATGATCCAATGACTGGGATTAAACCTAGTGTCGAGAACATTGATAAAATTAACCTAAGGACCCTAGTGACTCACCTATTGAATATATCTTAAGAGCGTTAAATGAAAATTCTCTACGGGCTTGCATTCCAACTTCTATACATCAAGTTTCAAGCATTCTCATTCAAGAGTCAAGAGCTTTCACTCATATCATATTGCAACGTTTCATTCATCTTGAGGTTTGAGGATTGGTAAAAGTATTTTACACATTTAAATCTTATTTTTGTTTTCCCTTGACTCATAATATTTATATATCTATTACTTGGGAACAAAAATAATAATCCGCATATTTTATTCACTGATTGAATATACATACTTGAGAAAAATATTTGATTGAACTAAACTCTTTGAGATATTCTTGAATATATTTATCGTTCTAAGATTGACTACTAAAAAAACTATTTGATTGCTCAATTTGAAAGTGTTTGAAATATATATGCGTGAGAAATCTTTGGAATATTTCAAGTCGTACTTTTATTCAAAGAGTTAATCTTGCAAATTACTTGATAGCTAGAACCTAGATCTGAGTGCTACTAAAGATTATTTTTACAAGGGTCATATCTTGATTTTCCTGCATCAAGTGGATTGGTTTGAAACCCTAAAATCATCAAAGTGTTTATTTATAAGAAATTAATTTTCATAGATATTATCTTGAAGGTAATTTTGTGAAGCATATCATACGTATAACGATTTTATTGTTATATACATACCGAGCTACAAGTTTTATCATATGAATATGTGTTAGGGATTTCTATTGTACTCACTATCATGTGTAGAAGCATTATTGAGTTTTTGCAGAATAGTTCTACTATAATCACGGTTCGGGTTGTGAACCAGGTTTGCGGAGAAAACTATATCTCTTGTAAGCAGCAGATTAGGAAGAAGTTGTACCTGAAAAGTAAGGTGTAGTCCCAAGAGAGGGGATGAATTGGATTTTAAAAATTTTCTTTTAATTCCCTATGTCCTCACCTTTGGCAAACCACCAAAGGATTCACTAAACATGTTCCTTTATCGGGTCGAACAATACCTTTCACACTCTTTCAGTAGGCTAGAACCCGCCTCTCCAAACGATGTACCCTCGTTCAGTCACTCCTTTAATTAGGCTAAAGCTCGCCTCTCTAAGCAATATCCCCATGCTTAGCCAATGATCCAAACAATCCTTGGATTCGTTAATCTATAAGATACAAATCAAATATTTGTGAACAAAGAATTGCTCACACAAAGAGCTGAGTAGTACCAAATTCAGCACAAATATACTTCAAAGTAAATCAATATAAAGAGATTCAAGCTCAATTGAATTTAGATCACCAAATATATCTTCCAAGTATTAAAAGATTCAGACTTTGAAGGCTCTACTTCGGAATTCGTATCAGCACCAATTCAATAGCGGAAGTAGGATGAACACAAGAGAGATTGAGAGCTTTTAGAGAACTTTGATTGCTGGAAAATTTCTTAAGTATACAAATATATGAAGTTTGAGGCTATTTATAGATGTTTAAAAGATAATTCCTTGCCCCTCAAGTTTACTTGGAGTAATCCTCAAGTTTTCCAAAAAAGTAGTGCCCAAGAAATCTATTTAAAAAATCTTCCCGTTAAGTTTTTTTAAAATCTGTTTCAACTGGTAGTTGCCTGACACGACCTGGAAGTCGCCTGCCATAAAGAAAACTGAACAACCTAGAAGGCTGGCAGTCACCTGGTATAACATAAGTAGTCGCTTGGCTTGACCACCCAGGCGCTTGGTAGTGTTCAGGTAGTCACCTGGATCCCTACTGCCTCCCAAGTTTTATCTTCTAAAATCCGGCAGTCTACTGCCTATATAGGGAGTTACCTGGCTCTCAGTTTTTCCTTTATATTCATTTGAAAAACTTTTCTTCCTTTGAGACCTTTGTTACTTTGATTACAAAAAATATTTTAAGGTTTTTCTAAAAATATATTTCTTAGTTTGTTTTGATTTATAAGGGCTTCAATTTAGTTTATATTGAAGTTTACATGAAGTACTTACATAGAGACATCCTTAATACTTTATTCTTTTGATCTTCAAGTAAGTCCTTGTTCTTCCCTGGTCATATATCATCTTTGAGCTTTTGATCATCTTTCTTTCTTGAACCTTTTTTATAGTATGTTCATCATGAGCTTTATAATCCTTTTGCGTTTGGAATTTCTTTAAACTTTGCCTTCTTCCTGAAAGGATTGCACTTGAAACAAACCATATCAAACTTATTAAGATTTGTTATTATCAAAATAAGAATTGTAAGCCTTGTTAGGCCAACAATCTCCCCCTTTTTGATGATGACAAATCTAGAGCAAAAAATAAGAAAATACCCCTTAACATACTCCCCTTTTTAATAAAAGTTATGGCTCATGGCTCCCCTTTTCAATAAGTATGGGGTTTTCAAACATATGCATCAAGTATGTATCAAGTCATTACCAAGTATGCATTAAGTACCATTAAGTATCAAACATCTCCCCTTTTAAAACACAAAGTATAAAGTATCATATAAGTATCATCAGGTTATAAGTATCATTAATTATCAAGCATATAAAATACATTCATATTTCTTTTTGCACCTCTCTCTTAAACACTCTCCCCCTTTAGGCATCAATCAAAAAGGAAAAGAGGGTGAAACAACAATCAGCATAGTGAAGAGATAAAATACAAAGTACTTAAGTTCTTACAAACAGAAAAGGAATGTAGTCCGGTGAAATACATAGAAATAATAATACATAAGCGAAGATATTAAAACATCACAAAGATTAAGCATATCAATCTGAGTCTTTCTTAGATCCACTCCCATCTTCTTCTTCTTGTTCATCAGAATTTTCAACAGATTCATCATCACTAGATGGAATGGAGCTAATATCCATTGGAGTCGTGCCTTTGGAAGAACCAACCAAGTGTTTCTTAATCTTATCAACACGCTGACCAAGGATAGAACAATGAGTTTCCATAGTGGAAACCTTCTCCCGAAGAGTACCAAGACCAAATTGTATCCCATCGCTGAAGTTCATATAGTGATTGTAAAATGGTTGGAACCAAGTGGGAGTTTCTGGGTCTAGCTGTACTGAAGTGGCTGGCATGGAAGGCTGAGGAGGTGGTTCAGTTGTGGTGTGACAATGACCCTTATGAAAATATCCTTAAGTCGTTTTCTTATATCCCATGCGCTTAAGAATTGTGCTAGAAAAGATGTCGTAATGGGTTTTGCTAATGAGGTTGAATGATGGTGTGAGAATGTTAAAATTTGAAAATACCATGTTCAATATCCTAGCATATGGTAAAATGATACGAGGAGCATCAACTTTCATATTTATCCATTTGATAAGTAAACTAGGAAGATCCAGCTTTTTCCCTTTCAGAATACACCCCATACTAAAGCAATCTAAAAAGGAAACATGGTCATGGGAAACAGATCGAGGTAGGATATTATACGTAATAATTTTATGCAAGATTATAGCTTGGAGATTGAGCTGTTTGTAGATGGGTGGATGCCCAAAGAGGTGGGTGTATCAGTTATGACAAGGGGTAAGAATTCCTCTGGAGTGAATCCTTGGGCCATTATCCATTGTTTTTCAACAATTTGAACTTTGAAATCTCCCAGCTTAACATGAAGAATTTTTGCCAAAGATATGGGAGTAAGATGGATACTCTGCCTTAGAAGATTTGTTTTTAACCCATTGTCGAGTTTCTCCATGTTAGCATAAAAAATTTGTACCACGATTGGATAGTACCCTTTGGCCTAATATGTGATAAATCGTTCCCATCCAATTTCTTTAAAAAGCTCTAGGATTTCAGGAAAATCAGAATGGAAAAATGTGACATCGAGTACTTTACCTAAAATCAGTTTTGCTGAAGCAATTTGATTTGTATAGAGAGCTTTGGCGTGAGGAGTTACTAACCACTTTTCTACTTCATTGTTGCTGATTCGTGTGGAGGAAGAGGCACCCTTGTTAGCAACTGATTTGGTTTGAGGCATGTTTGCTTTGAAGGTTGAAATTGGTAAACCCTAGAAATTAGGTGAAAATGATGTAGATGTTGGGTTTGAATCAGGATTTTGGATGGATTTGGAGGAGAAATAGAGATGAAGAAGAGTAGGAATGAGAGTTTTTAGGGTGAGAGGAGAAGTGGAAGGCGCTTGAGAGTTATTAAAATGATACATAATAGGGTTTTAAACCCTTACCCATCGTGAGGCAGTTGCTTGCTACGAGGAGGCAGGCGCCTGTCAGCCCAAAAAATACCAAGTCAGTAGCATGACAGTCACCTGTCACCTAGGTGGCAGTCGCCTGCCAAGTAGATTTCCTTTAAAATAACTTCTCGAACATGTATCATTCCTAACTCTCGTCTAATGAATATAAATCGATCCTCAGAGAGTGATTTTGTGAATATGACTGCTAATTGATCGTTTGTATTGACGAATTCTAGTGTTATGTCGTCGTTTTGTATTGATATTTCTTAATATTTTCTTCAGTTAAGCCTTGTAAACAATCATCCTATGATTTTGGCCAACAATGCCATTTTTAATTCATTAGAATAAGCTCTTAAAACTCATCTATAATTTTTTCTATTTCAACTAGTTTGTTTGTTGATCATGAATTAAGTTACTTTCTCAATTTTTAAAAGGTAATGACTTAACCAATGGATTTTTTTTCGTTTATGAACTAGTCCTTCATCTTGGTACTCATACTTTCTTGGGTCCGATTGGTTTGATAAAGGATGTTTCTTTTACTCTCCATACTTGTTTAGTTTTCACACCCTTTCTCTTAAATGGACATTCAAACTTTATATGCCCATTTTTCTTACATTGATAGCATATGGTGTTAGTGTAGACATTTGAAGATGTGCTATAAAATCTTTGGATGTTTTTGAAAAATAACCCATATAAAGATTCTTTTTCCTTATATTTTCAATTCCATTAAATCCAATGCCTTCTTTATTTAGAGGCATTCTTTGTGAGCCTATCATTTTGCCAAAGTTTGCCTTTCCTTTCGTGAAGTTATAAATGATATTTTCTTTATCTTCAATTTGATTTTTGAGATCATTTATTTCAATGTCTTTCTTATTATCAAACTTATTTTGTGATTTCTCTAATTCTAAAGAAAATTTCCTTATCTTATCCTCTAATTCAGAAATATATATATCTTTCTCATATACTATAGAGAGTAGGGATCAAAGGTCTTCTATCATTTTTTCATTCTTGCATTCTAATTCTTTGATTTTCAAGTCTTTTTCTTTTTCAAGAAGATTTTTATGTTCAAACTCCTTTGCATAGTTTCATTCTTACTTTCTATTTTCTTGATTCCTGAATCCTCTTCTCTTTCAGTAGTTATAAGGGATTTTAACTCTTTCATTATACCTTCATTCTTATTTTTTAATGAAGTATTTTGCTTAGTTACTTTAATTAGCATCTTATGTACTTTGAATAAGTCATTTTGAAGTTCTTCATAAGATGGTATACACTCATCATTGGATTCATCACTACAAGAATTATTTGAAGATTTAGATAAGGAGCTTTCCTCATCGTCCCAAGCCATAAAGCACGTATAGGCAACCTCTTGGTCACTTGATTCATTTTCCAAACTACTTGTACTCATGTTGTCCCAAGTAGTGGCTTCCATGGCCTTTTTGTTTTTCTTCTTAGACACTTTCTTTAGTAATGGACATTTCGGTTTTATATGTCCATCTTTGTTACAATTATAACATGTAGAAGTTTTATTCTTTGATTTCTTTTTGCTAATTTCTTCTTCTTCTTCTTCATCTGATTTAAATTTGGATTTTCTTTTGAATTTATTTTTCCTTCTTAGAATTTTTGCTAGCTTCTTAGATATGAAGACTACTTCATATTTATCCATCTCTTCTTCACTGCTAGAGTTTTCTTTTGAAGGCTATAGATTCTTGGGCTATAGTTTTTCCACTTCTATCATTCATTTCCATTTCATATGTTAGGAGAGAACCTATAAGATCATCTAAGGAAGTGGTTTTCAGATTTCTTCCTTCCGTTATGGCAGTAGCTTTTGGTTCCCATTTAGGTGGCAGCCCTTTAAGAATTTTCCTTATCATCTCATAAGTAGTGTAGGTTTTTCCTAGTGCATTTAGGGAATTGATTTTGTGAGTGAACCTAGTAAACATATTAGTTATGGATTCATCCAGGTTCATCCTAAAGGCTTCATATTCACTTGTAAGCATATCGATCCTATTATCCCTAACATCTATTGTTCCTTCATATGTTACTTCTAATTTGTCCCAGATCTCCTTAGCTAATTTGCAGGCCATTACTCTATTAAATTCGTTGGCATCTAAAGCACAATATAAGGCATTCATGTCACTTGAATTAACTTGCAACATCTTATGGTCTAAGTCTGTCATATCATTTTTCTCTTTGGGAACTTATCTTCTATTTACTAGTTTAAAGGAAATTTGGTCACCTTCCATGACAACCTCCCATGCTTTCCAATTCATAGTTTGAAGATATATTTGCATTCTCTTTTTTGCAAAAAGTGTAGTTCAAACCACAAAAGATGGGTGGCCTAGTTGAAGACTATCCCTCTCTAGAGGGAGCTATGCCTAAGTGAGCCATTAGAATCTTTTCATAGCTACTAATTAAGATTTACTATAACCCCGCTTTGATACCAATTGAAAAGCAAGGTGTAGTCCCAAGAGGGGGGGGGGTGAATTGGATTTTAAAAATTCTCTTTTAATTACCATCAATAATCCTTAAACTTCTTTTAAGTCCTTTTTAATGAATTCTTATTTTCTTGTTGTTTTACAAAATACACAAGACCTTAATTTCTTTTATACAATCAACAACACGACTATGTAAACATCCAAGTAAGCAAATCAATCACCCAAGTAATCATTCAACCAAACCCATCAACAACAATTTGAAAGTAAACAACCAAACCAAGATACACAACACTTATGTAATGTAAGAACTTGAGATGGTTTGTTTGTTTATATAAACTACGTGGATATGAATTTGAACAAAGCCCTGTAGTGAATGATAATTTATGCTTACTGATATGAATTTATTCTTCAATATGATTTTCAACAAACCATTCACAAACACACTTCTTCCAATGTTCAGTTTTAAATAAACTTTCAGTTTAATAAGTTAAGGATGATCAACCAACGTAGTCCCTTTCCGTTTTTGCAATCAATGTTGATCAAACCAAAACAAATTATCTTCTGGTCTATTTAACAACCAAACACTTAGAATTAAGAGTTTTATAAAGCATCCACGCAATTCATAAAATTTGCTAAAAAGTAAAGAGTAGGGAAGAAAAAGAGAAGAACAGAAAGTTTTACGAGGTTCGGTTTCAACACAACATACATCGTTGCCTTTGGAAAACCACCAAATGATTCACTAAACCTATTCCTTTATCGGGTGGAACAATATCTTTGCACACTCCTTTAGTAGGCTAGAGCCCGCCTCTCCAAACGATGTACCCTCGTTCGGTCACTCCTTTAATTAGCCTAAAGCCCGCCTCTCAAAGCAATATCCCCTTGCTTAGCCAACTATCCCAACAATCCTTGGATTCGTCAATCTACAAGATACAAATCAAATATTTGTGTACAAAGAATTGTTCACACAAAGAGCCGATTAGTACAAAATTCAGCACAAATATACTTCAAAGTAAATCAATATAAAGAGATTGAAGCTCAATTGAATTTAGATCACCAAATATATCTTCCAAGTATTGAAAGATTCATACCTTGAAGGCTCCACTTCGGCATTCGTATCAACACCAATTCAGTAGTGGAAGTAGGATGAACACAAGAGAGATTGAGAACTTTTTGAGAACTTTGATTCCTGGAAAATTTCTTAGGTATAAAAATCTTTGAGGTTTGGGGCTATTCATAGATGTTTAAAAGATAATTCCTTGCTCCCCAAGTTTACTTGGAGTAATCCTCAAGTTTTCCAAAAGAGTAGTGCCCAAGAAATCTATTTAAAAAATCTTCCCGTTAAGTTTTTTAAAAATCTGTTTCGAGTGGCAGTCGTCACCCACGACTTGGCAGTAGCCTGCCATAAAGAAAATTGAACAACACAGAAGGTTGGTAGTCGCCTGCCATAATACAAGTAGTCATCTGGTTTGACCACCCAGGTGCCTGGCAGTGCTTAGGTAGTCGCTTGGCACCCTACTGCCTCCCAAGTTTATTTCTTCTAAAGTATGGTAGTCTACTACCTATATAGGCAGTCGTCTGGCTCTCAGTTTTTCCTTTATATTCATTTGAAAAACTTTTCTTCCTTTGCGACCTTTGTTACTTTGATTTCAAAACATATTTTAAGGTTTTTCTAAAAATGTATTTCTTAGTTTCTTTTGTTTTATAAGAGTTTCAATTCAGTTTATATTGAAGTTTACATGAAGTACTTACATAGAGACATCCTTAATACTCCATTCTTTTAATCTTCAAGTAAGTCCTTGTTCTTCCATGATCTTTGAGCTTTCTATGATCTTTCTTTCTTGAACCTTTTGTATAGTATGTTCATCATGAGCTTTATCATCCTTTTGAACTTGGAATTTCTTTAAGCTTTTCCTTCTTCCTGAAAGGATTTCACTCGAAACAAACCATTTCAAACTTATCGTGATTTGTTATCATCAAAATAAGAATTGTAGGCCTTGTTAGGCCAACAGTACCTTTTGTAAGCAGTAGATTGTAATGGAAGCTCCATCCAAGCTAAAGGAGTAGGGATTGAGTGGAATCCTTGGGTTGGTTGCTCAAGGTGAGGATGTAGGCCGGGTTGGCTGAACCTCGTAAAAATTGTGTTTGCCTTCTCGTTTCCCTTACTCCTTTTAATTTCCATAATGCATTTCATTATCTTTCTTGTATGCTTGTATGTTGAATAACCTTACAAGCACTTGGCAATCAATTAGGTATAATTGAATATAAAATTATTGGATTGAATTAATTTCAAGCCTTGGTGATTGTCTGTGTTAAATCTTAAAATAGGGATTGATTGATGAAGTAAAATTTAATATTTTCAAAATATCCAATTCACTCCCTTTTTGGGATTACACCTGAATTCACATTTGGTATCAGAGCAAGGTCTACATAGACTTAATCATTATTTTTGTAAAACGATCACATTGCACACATCGATGTAACTCCATTCGGTGAGGGATGCTCATCCGCTAGACCACCAATTTTATGTGGTGTAAATTACACTTACTGGAAACGTAGGATGAGTATATACCTTTTAAATGTAGATTGGAAATTATGGAAAACAATTTTTAAGGGAAATCATGTTCCCATGAAAGTAGCTGATAAGGTAAATGTTCCTATGACTGAAGATGATTATACAGAGGAAGACTAGAAATCTGTGCAAATAAATGCTACTACATTGAATTTGCTATTCTATGCACTAGATGTAAATGAGTTTAATAAGGTGATGGCCTATAACACTTCTAAAGAGATTTGGGAAAAATTATAAGTCACATATGAAGGTACTAAGGAAGTAAAGGATAGTAGGATAGACATGCTTACTTGTGAATTTGAGGCATTTAAAATGATTGTTGATGCATCTGTTCCATCCATGTACACTAAATTGACACACATCATGGATTCTTTAAATGCTCTTGGTAAGTCTTACCCTACTTATGAGTTGATCAGGAAGATACTTAGGGTACTACTGCCAGTTTGGGAAGCTAATGCCACTGCAATAGTAAAAAGAACGAATCTAAAGGAGATGTTGGTTGATGAATTGATCGGTTCGCTTATTGCTTATGAACTAGCAATAAATGAAAAAAAAAAAAATGAGCAAAACAAAACTAAGAAAGTTACAGCACTTAAGGCATCATGCTATAGCTCCAGTGATGGAAGTGATTCAGAATCGAATGATAACATGGCGCTTATCACTAAGAAATTCGAAGAGCTCTTGAGAAAGAGCAAGAAATACATCAGGAAATTCAAGGTCTCAAAAACAGAAAAGGGAGAGTCAAGCATAAGGAAGCTTAATAATGATCTTCCCATGTGCTATAACTGTAAAGAAGTTAGACATATCAAGCTAGATTGTCCCCAGTTGAAGAAAGTGTCTTAGAAGAAGAAGAAGAAGGCACTAAAGGTTGGCTGGGATACTTACAGTACCGGTAGCTCAGAATTTGAATCTAGTGATGATGAGATTGCAAATCTACGTTTGATGACTCACAAAGACCATGAGGTACAATATTTTTGTTCTCCTTCATCTTATTATTTTAGTGATTCAGAAAATGAAAATAGCACGCTTTCTTATGATGAACTGCATCAGGAATATTTGTATTCCCTTAAAATGCTTAAGAAAATGAACAAGAAAAATTTTGGGTTGAAATTAAAATGAAAAGAATTTTCAAAGTTAGTAGAAAGTCAAAATAAATCTCATGCATCCGTCATGAAAGATAAAGATTTGAAAATTGAAGAGTTAGTAAGGGATTTAAAAGATAAATCTAAGATTGTCTCTAAATTTATAGAAGGACAAACTAATTTGGAAAAAATCCTTGGAATTCAAGGATCCTCCCAAGAAAAGGAAGGTCTTGGTTATAATGGAAAGGATATCCTAAAAGAGAGACATCTTTACATGAGATATTTCATGAGAGAGTCAAAATCTTATGTTCCAACTGAAGACTATTATAAAAATATTACATGTTTTAAATGTAAGAAGTTGGGCCACATAAAATTTGACTTTCCTTTTAAAAATAAAGATGTCAAAATTAAGAAAGTATGGAAAGTCAAAGGAGAATCTAGTACTAACCCCCATGGACCCAAGAAAATCTAGGTACCAAAATTAGTTATCTAATTATGTCTTGTAGATGTGCTTGAGATTGTCCTCCTCAAAAGACAAGTGGTATATGGATAGCAAATGCTCGCGACATATGACAGGAGAATTCTCATCCATCATATCCAAAGATGGAGGATTCGTTACATTTGAGGATAACTCGAAAGGTAAAATCATTGGAGTTGGTAAGGTTTGTAAGGAACCTTCACTTGTAATTGATAACATGTTTTTAGTTGATGGATTGAAACACAACTTATTGAGTGTAAGTCAATTATGTGATAAAGGTTATGAAGTCTTATTTGAACATGACTAATGCATTGTAGAGAACAAATCTAAAAACAAAGTACTGTTTACTGCAGATTGTAATGAAAATGTCAACACCACTACCTTTGACAATCTTGCTTCTCAACATGTTACTTGTTTTTTTGCTATGAATGAAATTAGTTGGATTTGGCATAAGAGAGTAGGATATGCAAACATGGACTTGATATCTAAACTAGTTAAGAGAGAATTAGTTAAAGTATTGCCTAAGGCTAAATTCGTGAAAGATAAAATTTGTGATGCATGTCAACTGGGAAAACAAGCAAGATCTAGTTTTAAGAAGAAGAGAGTTATCTCTTCTACGAGGTCACTTCAAATGCTACACTTAGACTTATTTGGTCCAAACCCAACTCAGAGTTTAGGAGGAAAATCATACGCATTTGTCATAGTTGATGATCATTCAAAATATGCATGGGTACTATTTTTAGCTCACAAAGATAAAACGTTCGAACAATTCATAAATCTGAGAAAGAAAATTCAAAATAAAAAGGGATATGCTATCACTAAAATTCAAAGTGATAGGGGTAGAGAATTTAAAAATCAAGGCAAGGAATACTATTGCAATTCATTAGAAATAGCTCATAACTTTTTGGCTCCTAGAACACCACAATAGAACGGTGTAGTTGAAATAAATAATTGGTCAATAGAAGAAATGGCCAAAACTATGCTTAACGAACATAAACTACCCAAGTACTTATGGGCTGAGGCAGTAAATACCGCATGCTATGTTCTAAATAGAGTTTTGATTAGACCATCTCTAAATAAGACTTTTTATAAATTATGGAATGACCATAGACCAAACATATCGTATTTTCATGTCTTTAGCTATAAATGTTTTGTGCTTAGAGACAATGAACACTTAGGGAAGTTTGATGTGAAATTAGATGAAGGTATCTTTCTAGGGTATGCCTTAGATAGTAAAGCCTACATGCTATATAATAAATGAACATTAACTGTTGTAGAATCTATGCATGAAGTAATTATTGAGTCAAATCCCTTCTCCAAAAAATTGATGAGGATGAAATTAAAATAAATAAGGAATTTGAAAAACTGTATATTGAAAATGATTTAGATAAGATAAATGAAGCTAAGGAACCATTTGCTGAAAACAATCAACTTGAAAATGAGACTAATGAACCACCTAGAGAATAGAAGTATATAAAGAATCACCCCATTGATCAAATAATAGGTGAACCATTATTTGGAGTAGTCACATGATCCTCACTTAGAAACATGTTTAGTCATTGTTCATTCCTATCTCAAGAAGAACCTAAGAATGTGAGTGATGCAATTGAAGATGAATCTTATCTTGTGCGATGTCCATGCAAGAAGCGCTAAACGAGTTTGAAAGAAATAAAGTATGGACATTAGTTCCTAGACCTGAAGATAAGATAATTATTGGAACAAAATGGATATATAAGAACAAAAAAGATGAACATAGGATAATTGTTAGAAATAAGGTAAGACTAGTAGCTCAGGGATATAACAAGAAGAAGGAATAGAATTTTAGGAAACCTTTGCACCTGTAGCTCGAATGGAAGCCATTCAAATGCTTTTAGCCTATGCTGCTTTTGAGGATTTTAAACTGTATCAAATGGATGTCAAAAGCGCTTTTTTAAATGGCTACATAAGTGAAAAAGTTTATGTAGAACAAACCTTAGGTTTTGAAAACCATAAGTATCCAAATCACATTTATAGACTAACAAATGCTTTGTATGGTTTAAAGCAAGCTTTTAGAGCTTGGTATGAAAGACTGAGTGGTTTTCTATTGGATAATGGATTTATTAGAGGGAAGATAGACACAACACTTTTCATAAAGTCTAAGAATAATAACATGCTCCTAGTTCAAGTATACATAGATGATATCATATTTGGAGCAACAAATAAAGGGTTGTGCAATGAGTTTGCAAGTACTATGCAAAATGAATTTGAGATGAGCATGATGGGTTGACTAAATTTCTTCCTAGGACTTCAGATCAATCAAGCAAAACATAGAATTTTTATAAGTCAATTGAAGTACATTAGAGATCTACTTAAAAGGTTTTCAAACACTCCATTGTGCTTTGTATATTGAAATATTTTATTGAATTTATTTGAATCAACTTGCTTAGCACATTTGAAACCCTGATCTGATCTTGTGTTATTCACATATTGTGTTTCAAATCTTGTTTTGATATACACTCTACATCTGGATTGATAATCTATACTTGATTGAGTGTGTAGCACACATTGGAGCACTGAGCATATTTACATATCACACGTGCTTGCATTATTGCTTGAGTTATACTGGTGTACATATCTGCTTGTGAGGAAGCATATTTATGTGTTCAAAAATTTCATATCATTTGTTGTATTCCAGGCATGGGCCTGAAGAGGGAGACTAGTCTTATGGAATAGTCTCGAATTGGCTTAGACTCGGTTAGGAAAGCTAGGTGCACCACGCTGGTAAGACGTGTTGTATTAGGTGCCGCTCCACCCATTTAAGTAAGTCATAGTGGAATCCTTGTGCTGGTGTAGCCAAGGCGAGGACGTAGCCAATATGGCTAAACCTCGTTAGCATATCGCATGTACTATTTACCTTTCTGCACTTTACTATTACTGCTTGTGTATGTTTATTTATTGATTTCATAGGTTGACCCTAGGCTTGTGTTATACTGTTGTTAAAACCTGTTGACCTAGGTGATAAAATTTTTAAATACAAATTCACCCCCAATCTTGAGATTGCAAAAAAGCTAACACCCTTCAAGAAGACCACTTATTATTAATTAGACGTGAATTAGGCTTATTGCATGCTAGGGAAGTAGTTTGAGGAGAAGTTGTTCATTAACTTGAATGTTCAAAGCAAATTTCTAAGTTTTTAAAAAACATCCAAGACTTCGGGCGACCGAAATGTGTATGTAGGTTAGTCCACCGAACCCTCATTAGACTAGTTGCTGAGAGTATCTGGTGGTTCAAGCAACTAAAAGCTTAACATAGAGTCTATCGAAGACTTTGGGTGATTGAACTCCCTATCAAGTCGACTAAACATATATTGTGTTAGAAGTTTTTAAAATCCAGAATGTTTGGGCGACTGAATGTGCAATTTAGGCAACCAAACTTCGCAGATATAAAATCTGAAAATTGTGACTAACCCTAACTTTTAAGTAATTCAGCTACCCGAACCCCAGCCTTTTCTCACACAAACCTGTGTCTTGCCCTCTTTGAACCTTCTACATTTCCTTTTTGCTCCAAAAACTTAGAACTAAGCTCCGATCTTGCCTCTTAACCTAAGATTTCTCAACCTTCACTGCACTTAAGCTTTGAAATCATGCCAAGGTAAAAAAATGTTGCTCATAAAAATCCTTCTTCTAGACAAGACGACACCGAGCATATTCATTGCTGGCTCTTAACTCTGAGGGCGAAAAAGATCTACAATAAACATCTTTGTTTTCTAGAATCCATTTTTGGTAAGATTTTAGACATACCCTTTATATAAGAAAATATTCCCAATATTATCCCTATGTTTGCTGCATTTGGTAGGGATAGGTTCATAACTTATTAACCCAAAGGAGTTTATCCAAATCGGTTTGCCTATTTTATGCAAATTTAGGAAGGGAAGGCACCATATACACAACTCAAATCATGAACATATATTTTACTCTCACCCTACAAACCATAGCTGAAAGATTTCGACTTTAAAATGGGGATTTTGAATGTCCAAACTTAGGAAAATTTTGGTTAATGGGTTCACTCCCCAAGAATTTTTTCCTCTTATTTTATCCGAACCACCAATATATTTTGGTCATCCTCCTTTGTATAGGCAATTAACTCTTGAGGCTATGATCATTCACTTGCTTATTACATATGACATTCTACCTAGGAGTGGGTCACGAGACCATATTTCCTATTTAAATTGTTTTGTTATGTGATGCATATATACCAGCAAGCGTCTTGATCGTCAAACTCTGATACTCAAATTGATGATTACCAAGGAAGAAACTAGACAAGTCATTCTCCCTTATGGAGGGGCTCTGAATCTTATATTTGAGTATCTTGGTCTAAAGTGTTCATCAACTTTCTTTGTTAAACGAAAAGCCTCCGAAAAATTTTCATCAACCACTGTGAAACTCATGGGCTATAAATTGGATCAAGAACATGGTTGGATCCTTAAGAACCATCAACCTTAGCAAAGTAATGTAAATGTACGCTTCGAGGGAGATCATGCTTGAGGGAATGATCCACACCGTAAGGAGCCACCTGCTCTTGTTAATGCTGCCATTAATCCTCCTACATGGTTTATGGATCATCATTGGGATATAGATTCAAAATTTGGTGCTATTCATGGAGATATAAAATCTAAATACAATGCACTTCAACAGACATTCCTATCCAACTTCAATTTTTTCGATTAGCAGCTCGCCCAGATTGAAAGCAACACTTGTAGTGCTTCCTGAGCAAGAGGGAAAGCTCCCATGGAAGTGAGTTCAACTGACGAGGATGAGGAAGAAGATGAGGAGGATGAGAGCTCATCTGGTGGAGATGATACCGATGAGGACTAGCTGAGACTTATTTTTCAAGAGATTTGAAACATTTTGTCTTTGTTTGTCTTTAGATTGTACTTATTTTTATTGTTTTGTATCTTCGTTTGAAAACAAATTTATAATGTTTATTTTTTTTGTATTCTGAATTCTTTTAAAATAAATTTTTATGTATGGTTAATGATGTTAATATATATATGTTCTATAAGCACCATTTTTGAATTCTATCTTGGATATGACGACTGAGTATGCATGTCGAACTGCTGAAAGTTGATTGTGACCTTTTGATGATGGACCTATTGTTGGTTATTGAAAAACCTATGTTTGCATTTGCAGTTCCTCTGCCTGTTGTATCATACTGGCTTAATCTCCGTTGAAATTTTTTTTTGGTGAGGTCAAAAGGGGGAGAATAAGCAAAATGAATTAATACTTGTGCAAAATGAATAATATTCTTGTACTTGTATTCTCGAACTTATGTTCTCAAAAGGGGAGAATAATTTGTATTTTTATTTTCCAGAGGGGGAGAATATTTTTTTAGTATTAAGTAAAACAAAAATGGAGAAATATTTAAAAGGAGAAAATTCAATCACAATTGAGCTTGAAAAAATATGTTTACATTGATTATTATTATTATTATTATTATTATTATTATTATTATTATTATTATTATTATTATTATTATTCTTGTTGTTGTTGTTATTATTATTATTATTATTATTTTATGTTTTATGCTTATTGTTAGGGAAGGCTACCTCATTTTGGTCCTTATTTGTCATCATCTAAAAGGGGGAGATGATTGGCCTAACAAGGCTTAATCTCGTTTTGATAATGACAAACTAAAGAATCTAATTGTTCTTTAAAGTGTATTTATAGGTATTATATCTTACAAGCACAATGGACCATATTAAATTTCAAGCCATGAAGAACACAAGCAAATTGAAGAATGGTTATTAATATTGAAGAAGATCTTGGATGATGATCAAGCTTAAAGACATGAAGACTTAGATAATAATTCTATGTTTATTGTAACATTAAGTCTTATGTAAGTACTTCTCAAATTTATGTTTGTTTATGAAGCTCTTAGGATTTATTATTGGACTTAGAGACCTATTTTAATAACTTGGAAAATATTCTTTCAAAGTCCAAATATATTTTCAAAAGGATACAAATGAGTTTTGAAATCAAAAATTAAAAGAACACTGAATTTCAAGGTGTTCGGGCGACCGAGGCTCATGCTCAGTCGACCGAATGTAGGAACTTGAACAACCTTGTCTGGCATTAGCAAGTATGGGCAACCGACCTTATGGTTCAGTCGAGCGAAACACTATTGCCATTGTTAAAGCCCAAACAGTATTGGTTCGGGCGATCGAACTGAAAGTTCAGTTGACAGACAGGTTTAGGCGACTGAACCTAAAGTTTAGTCGACTAAAAGGCCACTGTATGTTTTGAAATTCATGATTTTAATTGGTTATAGTGACCAAACTCCCAGTTCAGTCGACCAAAGTGTGCAATATATTTTGCAAATAGCGCTATTTCTTTTTCAGTTTTGAAATATATTATTACCAAAACTTGAGCAAACGGTAAGATTTCAAAACTAGCTATATAAAGCTACCCCTAATCATGTTAGGGAAACCCAGTAACAAAAAGATACATTGATTTCATTCTTGAAAATATTTTGTGCATCGTTCCACTTTTCTAAATTGATTTTTTGGTTTTATGCTTCAAGTTTCAAGTTTTCAAATCCAGAAAACCTAATCAATCACTTGAGCTTTGTAGCAAATATTGTTTTGAGAGTATTAGAGTGATTTTCAAGTGTACAAATCTACTATTTGAAAAAGTTTTCTTCTTATGCAAAGTCTATTACTGATTTGTTTGTAAACTAACGATTCTAGTGTGAATCGTTGCCAAGCAAGAGGGTTGTTCTTGTTTGAGAGGTGCTCTGCCAACTGAATGGAGAGAGGTGCTCCACCTATTGAACAGAGAGAGGTGCTCCACCTACTGAAAGGAGGGTTTAATAAAATCCTTATAGCGGTTTGCTTAATGTAAGGAGGTAGGCACTTTGCCGAACCTTGTAAAAAATCCCAGTGTCATTCTTTCCTTTATCTCTTTACTTTCATGCATTGCACATATATATAGAAATTTATCTTCTGTGAATGATTTAATTTGATTTGTGAATGATTTAAATACCTATTGTTATCAAACTCTATTATAGCTACAAATTCAAACTTGATTTAATCTATTGAGATTGCTTGGCATTAGTTAATTAAATATTCAAATACTAGCATAAATATTTGCGTGGTTGAACATATTGTTATTAATATTAATATGCTAAAAATATTGTAAATATTATGATTTGGTTTCATATTTAGGGTTGTTGTTATTGGGGTAGTTGTTTGCTAAATATATTTTCGTGGTGATTAAAATATTTAGAGCGCATGTTAACAAAGTTTTAAATTAATTAACCTTCCGCACAAAATTTTTAAAATACCCAATTCACCCCTTGTTGACTTTTTGAGTCCGATCCCAATTTTTTATGTTGACAAAGGATTAGTATCTTATGTGTGTACTTAGTTTGCGAACAAGTTTATATTTCATCACACACACATGAGGGGAATGAAAATGGGAGCCAGTGACAAACTTAAAGCTCATGCACACTTGGTGTAGTCCATGAAGAAGTGAAAAGTAGAAGGAAATTAAGACATATGTTTTTACTTGTAATGCATTTAGTTTAGATTTCAATTTTTTACAATGCATATCATGCATGATGGGATGAATGCTCAAACACAGGACTATAGTCTGGCCTTGGGGAACTTAAATTTTCATGAAAAACCTTTCACTCAAAATGCCATACTCATACATATAGGGTTGAAAGTTTTAAGATCAAAATTTGGGCAAAATCTTAGGTTTTCAATGTCTTTGGTTGACCAACCCACACACATTATAATCACCTTAGTCAGCCGACCATAGTATTTTGGCATGTTCTATAAAGCCTAGGTTAACTAGCCACTTTAGCTTTAGAATACCTCAGTCGACCGAACCTATGAAGGATTGGAAATCGCCAATGGCCAGTCGACTGGCTTGGTCCTCAGTTGATTGAGCCCCTAAAGTAATTTGAATTTTTTCCCTAACTCAATTGATCAGCCTCTTTCTCAGTCGATAGAACCCACAAAAAATTCAAATTCTGCCCTAGGTCAGTCGACCGACACATTGCTTAGTCGACTGACCCTTTTGGGTTTCCCAATATTTTTTAGCACTAAACATGCATAATTTTTTGTTTAAATATTTCTAAAATGATGAGCGTGTCCTCAAATGATCATATTTTTAAGTTCTCTATATATAGACCATCCTAAAGCATAATTAGGGGTTGATTAGCTTAGAAATTCTCTAAAAATATTTTGTGCTATTTTTTCTTATACCCACTCCCACATACACAAGCTTTCATTCATTCTCTTTCTTATATTTCTTTGTAAAATTTTCTTAGAAAGAGAAGCATTGATTCTCATTCTTCATTTGCAAATTTACTGCACTTGAAGATTGATTGAGTATTCATTATTGTGGCCATTATATATTTCATTGCTAAGCTTATACTCTCTCGTTCAATCATATTTGATAATCATTTTTTTTATAGTGAGCTTGAGTTTTTCCCATACTATTTCATTGATAAATATTGTTGGGAAAAATCTCTACAACTTGTGAATCTTTGCACACTCATTGTAAGATTCAAAAGCTAGTCTTTGTGCATATTGAAAAATATCTTTAAAGGTAATCATCTTTATCTCCTACACCTCATCATTGAAAAATACATTTTGGAGATATTACTTGTATTTTTAAAATATAATATGATCATTTTTATAAATATATAATATTTGCTAATTGATAACAAATATCATATTATATTTTAAAAATACAAGTAGAGTGCATTGCGTTTATTGTTGTACACATATGCTTATTGGAGAAGCATTTTATTTGTACAAAAATCATATTATTATCCTAGTATTCCAGGCATGGTTTGAAGAGGAATGCACAGTCCTGTAAGGTGTACTTGTTTGGCTCTACCTCGATTAAGTGAGCTAAGGAAACTCCGCCTCATAAGAAGATCTAGTTTTGTTCTACTCGATAAGCGAACTAAGGAGACTCCACCTCATAAAGGGAATTGGTTGTGGCTCAGCCCTGTAAATTGAGTTGGGGGGACTCCACACCATAAGAAGAGTTGTAAATGTCGTTGCTCCACTCGGTTAAGTAAGCATATAATGGAATCCTCAAGTGGGTTGGCTTAAGGTGGGGACGTAGGCAAGATTGGCCTAACCTCAATAACAAATTATGTGTTACTCTCTCCCTACACTCTTTATATTTCTGTATGTGCATGTTTATAATTACTTGTTGATATTACTACATGTGTGCTTGAATACAGATTTGTGAATTGATTGAGAATATACTAGAACTGTCATACATGTTTTATTTATTGCACACTCATATATCTGTTATATTTTTATTCACTTAGATAGACCCTAGGTTGTGTAATACTAGTTGCAATTTTAATTAGACCTAGGAATTTTAAAATATCCAATTCGGCCCCTCTTGGGAATGCACCATTAACATTAATTGGTATTAGAATCTTGTTGCAAAAAGCTTAACCACTTGTGTTAAAGATCGCAATGGCTCACGTTGGTGTGTTTTGTGAGGGAAAATTCTCTACGGGCCCTCCAATATTTTATGGTGAAAATTTCACCAATTGGAAACTTAGAATGATTATTTTACCAAATCATTAAATTGGAGGACTTGGAGAGTAATTGCTCAAGGGAATGTTGTGCCTGTGAAAATTGTTAATAATGTTGAAATTCCCAAATTAGAAAATGAGTTGAATGAGAACGATATGAATTTAATGCAAATAAAGTTTGATGCCATGAATTTTATATTTTATTCTTTAGGTACTAATGTCTTTCATGAAGTCATGACATGTTAAAGTGTTAAGGAAATATGGGAAGAACTTGAAAAGAGATATGGAGAAACCAAGCAAGAAAAGGCTGTCAATCCAAATGTTTCAAGCTCAAAAGAATATGAAGGAGAAAATTGGTGCTTTATAGCCTTAACCAACGAGAAGGTAAATTCTTCTCCTTCTACTTTATTAAATGATTCATGCAATGATAGTTGCAATATATCTTGTAATACTTCTAGTAGTGAATCTTGTAAAGAATTTTATGATGATTGTTGACCCTATGTGATGCGAACCTCAATTGATACGCGTTGAGACCCAGCAAACAATGTTGGAATGCGTGCCCAAGAAAGCTAAAATTCAGATTTTGATAGGAAATTTCGACCCAACGTTTATAAATGAAACGTGAACTGAAAGTATAAAGTAATGCTTAATCATGAACCAAAGGTATAAAGTAACAAACCTTGACCCAATGATTATTATTGCATCACGAACCGAAGGTATAAAATCTCGACCCAATGATTATAATTAAATCATGAACCAAAGGTATAAAATTTGAACACCACAAGGAAGGATTCCTTGATAAGTTCACTAGTTCTCAAAAGAACCAAGAAGAAACAAAGCCTCACATTTTTATTCCATTATGTTGTCCTCTTACAATGGTGTGATATATATAGCTAACATGGGGGACAAGGACATTAAACACTTAGCAATTCCCACACAAGCATGGGGGACAAGGACATTAAGTACTGAGCAATTCCCACACAAGCATGAGAGACACGCATAATAAATACACCAACTTACTAGACACATTAATGACTCTCAAAACATACTAAAAACCTATGCAAGCTAAGTTGTCTTGCAATATTACACCATTAAGTCAAATCCCATATTTGAATTAACACACAATTGTTAAGGAGATTACAACCATTAAGCAAGATCAATTCCATCAAAACTTGGATTAAGTTTTATTAAACCTTCATCTTTCTTAAGGCCAAACATGGAGTGCCCCATTTTTTAATAAGCCCAAATATCTTGAATAAGCCCATGAAGTGCTTCTTTGATCTTCTTGGATCTCGCTTTAGTGATAAGCCCAATTGAAACATGCAATGGATCCTTCAATAATGCTTGTTGATTCTAATCATTCCCCTTCTCTTCAAAAGGATTCGACCTCGAATCCATGTAATATTAAAGCAATATGAACGACAAGAAAATATTATAGAAACAAAGAATCAAAGGCATAGGGAAAAAAACCATAATTTTTTAGAGAAATGAAACTACAAAAGTCACGATTCAAGCGAAAAAAAAAGACTTTGATAAGAACCAAATGATCTGTTGCTTCAATATCACCTTTCTTTTTCTTTTTTTCTCTTTTTTTTTTCTTTTTTACTGTCTCCCTTTTTTTTTTCCTTTTATGACGTATTTTTTTATTTTTTATTTTCAAATTGGTAGCGTCACAAAACAAGAACTATGAATAGTGAACACGAACGGAACAAGATAGAATGATAACAAGAAATGAAAGATAAAAGGATAGTAAACCTGATTTTAGAGCCTAAGATCAGATACCAAATCATGCGAACCTCAATTGACACGCGTTAAGATCCAGCAAATAATATTGGAATGCTTGCCCGAGCAAGCTAAAATTTAGATTTTGATAGGAAACTCCGACCCAACGTTTATAAATGAAACTTGAACCGAAAGTATAAAGTAAGAAAGCCTGACCCAATCATTATAGCGTAATCATGAAAAAGGTATAAAGTAACAAACCTTGACCCAATGATTATAATTGCATCATGAACGGAAGGTATAAAATCTCGACCCAATGATTATAATTAAATCACGAACCAAAGGTATAAAATTTGAACACCACAAGGAAGGATTCCTTGATAAGTTCACAAGTTCTCAAAAGAACCAAAAAGAAACAAAGCCTCACATTTTTATTCCATTATGTTGTCCTCTAGTCATAGGCCCAACTGAAATATGCAATGGATCCTTCAATGGTGCTTGTTGATTCTCATCACTATGGGTCATTCCTAGTTTTGATAATGACAAATACTCTTTGTATTTGATGGCTTTCAAGTTTGTGTGCAGGTTCTTATTGGCAAGTTCATATTTGATGGCACGTGAAAGCTTGAAGCCTAAAGACCCTAAAGATTAGTTGATGTTGTAATTTATATTACCATTCAATTTGGGTCTGTAATAGTAAATAGGAACTATAAGCTCAAGACTTTAGAAATACCTTAGGGAGCACCCTTTGGTTGATTGAAAGTTGACCGATACCAAATTTTTTGGGCTATCTCAAAACAACCTCAGAAAAGAGCCTAGGTTTTGCACAATCACTTAAGTAAGTCCCTAACATCACTTTTCATATCAGGGGAATAAAATGAAGGCTAAAATAACTTTAAATTGAAATGCTGAGGGGGCTCAGGCGATTGAACCCAAGTCATGTAAAATGGCTCGGGCGACCGAACAAGTCAATATGTTGACTTTGTGTTCGGGCACCCGAACTTGATTTGTACGTATCTCACTCGAGCACCCAAACCTGTGTCAGAACACTTTTCAACTACTCAGGCACCCGAATGATCACATTCAAAAAGGGCTCGGGTGATCGAATTGCTTGGTTTAGTTAACCGAATGTTGCCATAGGCACCCGAACCTCAGGCATTTGGCTGCTGACTTTGGTTCAGCTAACCGATCCTTAATTTGGGCACCCGAACCATTAAAATTTGGATTTTTGACTAAGTCTATTTGGGCACCCAAACCTCAGGCCGGGCACCCAAACCTCGCGAACTAAAATATTTTTACTGATTTTTTTTAAAAGGGGTAAAGTGGGTTAATTTTCCTAAACCATTTTAAAACAATTTTAGGAATCCCCATTTAGTCCCCAATGGTCAAAAAATCCTCCTTGCCTATAAATACCTATTCATTTGTCATAATTAGTAAGGATTAGTAAAATTGATTATGGCCAAACTCTCTCAAAATAAAAAATCCTACCTTCGCCTATACGACTCAAAAACACCCATGCACTTCATTTTCTTTGATCTTTCAAGGGTTATGAGTATTTCTAAAGTGCTTGTGTCTAATCTAGCCTACTCATACTCTCATTAGATTATATTTATTATTTGATTTTATTGAGAGTAAAGCTTAAGTTATCCCATGAATTTTGATTTGATAAATCTTGAGTGGGAAGATTTAGTGGCTTGTGGTTCTTGCATTGTGTCATTGCAAGTTACCTAAGCCTATATTTTTTGTTCGCAAAAATTATTTTCAAAGTCTACATTGAAACACTCCTTGTGCTTAGTACTTTGAAAATATCTTGTTGAGTTGTTTGAGTCAACTAGTTAGTATATTTGAAACCTTGATATGATTTTGTGATATTTACATACCACTCTTGACCTAGATTGATTATCTGCACCTATTTGAGTGTTTAGCACACATTAGAACACTGATCATATTTACATATCATTCATGTTTGCAATATTGCTTGAGCTATATTGGTGTATATATATTCTTGTGAAGATGTGTATTTTCGTGTACAAAAAATTTCATATCCTTTGTTGTATTCCATGTGTGGGCCTAAAGAGGGAGACTAGCCTTGTGGAATAGTCCCGGATTGGCTTAGACCCGGTTAGGAAAGCTAGGTGCGCCACCCTGGTAAGGCGTGTTGTATTAGGTTCCGCTCCACCCGTTTAAGTGAGACGTAGTGGAATCCTTGTGCTCGTGAAGCCAAGGCAGGGATGTAGGCAATTTGGCCGAACCTCGATAACATATTGCGTATATTGTTTACTCTTTTGCACTTTACTTTTATTGCACGTGTATGTTTATTTTTTGATTGCATAGATTGACCCTAGGTTGTGTAATACTGTTGTTAAACCGATTGACCTAGGTGATAATTTTTAAATACCTAATTCACCCCCCCTCTTGGAGTTGCACCAAAGCTAACAATGATAGCATGCCAACTTATGAGGAACTTAAAAAGGAATATAGTAGAACTCATAAGTTTCTTTTAAGATAAATAAAAGATATACTGCTTTGAAAAACAAGAATGAGGCTTTATTGAAAGATCTAGAATCTAAAATTCTTGTTGTAAAAGAAAAGGATTTGAAAATCATACGATTAAATAACAAGAATGCAATGTTGGAAAAAGAGCTAAAAGATTTAAGATCCCAAGTTTCAAATATCTAAACTTGAGTTTAAAGCAAACACAATGACCAAAGAATTCATAAAATTACAAGGTGTTTACAAGAGCTTAAAAAATCTAAAAACTCAAGGCCTTGAAAGGAAAATTGAGGACCAAGCTAAGATCATCCATACATTTACTAGGGCCAAAGAAAATTTTTACAAGCTTTTAGGCTTACAAAAGATGACCTTATGGAATTAAAAATCAGACAAGAAAGAACCTATACATGGGGTACTTTGTAAGAGAATCTAAACATTATGCTAGTATCTTCTCTGGTCCATATGCTCATACCACTTGCGTCTTGTGTAAAAAGAAGGGGCACATAAAATTGGATTGTCTGTTTAAAAGGAAAAGTATGAAACCCAAAAAGGTTTGAAGAGTCACAGAACCACCTGGTCCTAACCCATCGAGACTTAAAGATAGAAAAATGGTATGGGTTTTTAAGAAAGCAAAATCATTAGAACCAATAGGAGAACAGGCTCCAATAGGAATTACGTAATCACTTAATTCTTCCATAGTTCTTGGGATTAGTTAAAGGGGGTAGTAATGACTAGAGGCTTAGGAAGTGGCCTGTGTGTAAAATGTCAAATCTTAGTACATGTATTCACTATACACTATGGTTGTACTAAGAATCTTAAAAAATGAGCCAATATGAGATTTTAAGTAATATATCAACTCTGAGCTTAATAAATATAATTCATAAAGATTGGTTAAAATAAAAAATCATGGGCTATAGCGTGTAAGCTTTGAACTAAAAAGGGATGTGGTAATCTTTGCTTGAGTGAGACGTCAGTCTCCACAAAGTCTACATCATTCCTTTGATTGGTTCAAAGTAAAACTTGAGGGTTTAAGTGTCTAAGATATTTGGAACCTTTCATTTTTTAGATGAATAACATAAATTCACTATTGCATAATATCTCATAAGCATGCTAAAGAAAAATCCACTTTCGAATGGACAAAGGTAATTTCACTTGGTAAATAATTCTAAATGCTTAACCCTTGCTAAATATGAAAGCCTTGAGTTAAGCATACTCTATCCATTACATAAGACTAAGCTTTAGGAAATGTATCATAGATTGAGTATCATCTTATCCTAAGCTTATCTTGGAGCCTTTAATGGTTGATTAAGAATTAGTTATCACTCGGGTTATAAGCACTAATGATAATTATTTGCTAATATTCCTAGTAAGTCATAGGACATCATTTTATAATAAAATTAGGGAGCATCCACTAAGGAATTCAAGTCTTTCACCAAGTCATATTAAAATGTTCTTGTTGTGCTTAAAATGCCAGCATTTTCTCATCTTGGTTCACCCTCTACTCTATAGGAAATCTCTACCAAACCACGATCATATCTGGTGAAGATTCATCCTTTCATTGGTTCATATCCTCATTCTAAATTGTGATCACATCTAAAAGATACAATCCAACAGTGACAAATCAGAAAGCACCAAAGAGCTTTGCTTAAGAAATATTCATATTCTCCTATATGCTCTTTGCCTAATGCTAGACATGATTACTAGCACGAAAATATTTTGGAAAATGTCTAGTGTCTCCTGAATACTCTTTTAAACCAAATAGAAATTTAATCTCTAAGAGTATTCATTCAAATTCGCTTCACAAGATGTCAAATTTAAGTCAAATCATTTAGAGCTTCATATCCCTTGATTGGTATCAAATGATTAAGATGATTGCACCAGGTTTCAATCTATATGAAAGCGCAAGCATCTAAGAAACCTATGCACGAGCAGTTAAGATTGAAAGTCATTTGAACTTGAGCCTCTTACATACCAAAATTCATAAGAATAGAGGCATGATAGGCATTATTCATTGAAGGAATATTGATTGTGACTTTTTGGTCCTTTAAAGCCTAAGCATTAAAACCCAAGCTTAAATCTTTGAAAATCTAAAGCACTTGGCTAGAAATTTGAAAAATTTGAAAGACTTGAAAAAGTCATAAGATAATAGAGTGCATAACTCTGGGGGAGCATATCCCTTTCATGACTACATAAATTAAAGGCTTTCATGATTATACTCTATTAATGCCTATGTACTCTGCAGCCTACTATCCATTTTTGTTTAATGCTTATATTGTCTGATAGATAGGTAATTTTGTTTAAATGCTTTTAACTACTGGATTGTATGCTTAAACTGGAACACCAATTGCATGGCTGATGCAGTATTGTGAAATGCATGTTGGTAGTTGATGATATTAGGAGTGCATGTTGATTGAATTGAATGTCACCTACATGGTTGATGCAGTGATGTGAATTGTATGCTATTAGTGGATTTAGGTTGTTGCATACTTTATATGAATTACTTGCTGAAAATAACCAGGTTTTGATGGGAAAATAATCTATTTACAGATGGCATACTGCCGAAATTTTGTTATAATTTTCCAAAAATAATCAAGATCCACAAATCATGTGCTTAACGATTATGATTTGGTGCATGCTTGTGTAAACTGCATGATAATCGCACAATTATCTAAGTATGGTCTTGTTAGCTATCTAGCACTAAGTTGAATGCAATATGCAAAAAGCATGTGCTGAACGCTCATAATATATTGCATACAAAACTTTATTCTAAAGGATGATTGTATATTAAATGGATATTTGATTTTCATCCTTATCTAAAAATGCAAGCATATATAGGGAAGCTAAGCTTTATTCTTAGAGCACAAAGGACTCATATGCATCACCTTCGCTTTTTGAATATTGAGGCTCTTCTAAAAACCCTGAACATCATATCCTGCTCTTAAAGGTTTATGAATAGATATTGATTGTTCTCAGTTGTGAGCACGATTTCATGCCTTAATATATATTCTCTAATGCATTGGTGTTCCATAGGGAGACTGTGCTGGACAACTGATAAAATATGATTTATAAATATCCAGTATAGTTATTTTAAATGTTTATAGTGTTTGCTTATACAGCTTGGGATTCTCAGTGAAATCAATCTTATTAAGTATAAGCAGTTATTTCGTCTAAGCTTGAATTCAACTCTAAAGGGTGAGATTTTATAAAATTCCAATTCTTATGCTCACCCTACCTTCAGCTTAGATTTATAGGTTTCCGTGACTTGTACGTTTAGTATAATAAACTTCTTTCTACCCACAGTAATTCTTAAATTCATAAACTTCTTAGCTCATATTCAAATTCATAGGGGGATCCTTTGAACTTAATTTTCTATCTAGTTGCGCTGACCCATTCTAATGCTCAGATCAGTGTTTTAATTCGTTGTGGCATGTACATTAAAGTATGATGATTTTCTTATAAATGGAAATATCTTGCTCTACCACAAAGTTTTCAATATTTGCCATATGATCTTGCATTTTAATTGTCCATCTCTAAAGATCCATATGGTTGCGCCTTCTAGTTATATTATGAAGTGTGCTTAAATGCTTAACCAAATAAATATTGCTTGCTTGAACTTTCTATTAAAGTTTCTTTTTCAACTAGCATAGTCCCCAAATATTTATTGATAGTCAAAAGGGGATATAAATTTTTATGGCAAGAAATAAGTTTAAACTGAAATTCTTTCCTCTTGCCTCAAAAGATTCATGACGTGCAATTCTTATTTTTATAAAGTTCAAATGCTTGTCATGAAGATTAATTTTTTTTTTATTATCTATTATTTATATTTTTTATAATTTTCTTGAAAAGGGCATTGCATTCCTAGTTCATTGATCATGCATACATGAAATGCGTGCTAAACTAGTTCGAAAGAAATCATACTCAAACCTATACTTGCTATCATACGTCGTATGGTTTTAAACCAAAATCTTTTACAGGTCTTATGTAGTGTTTATCTTGCAATGGTCTGAGGAATTTTCTGGTTTGACCATGTTTATCATGTCATCTTTTATCTTAAATGACTAGCTATACTATTTTGTGTGCAAAAAATGACAAATTTGTTAAACAGTTATAAAATTATTTACTACGCCCAATTTTTTTTTTTTTAATATATCAAAAAGGGAGAGTTCCTTTTTGAGCTATGATTTTTATTAAATGCTAAAATTATTTTATACATAACTTAACCCTTTTTCTAATGCCAAAAGGGGGAGAGGTTTGTGGAGCAAAATGTTAAACATCCTTTTTACTCCCTGCTTGTTTAATAGGTCTAAATAGGATGAACATCTAAGCCTTAATGCTAAAATCTATGTTGACTTTATGAGTCCAGTCCTGTTTTAATAATGACAAATCACTTGATATTTGATATGTGCATTGAGATTGTGAATAGGAACAATATTTAGCATTCATGGAAGGCTAGAAAGTCATAGAAGCCATGAAAATTAAAGTATATACATTTTGGCACATTCCATGGATCTAAAAGAGTAGAAGAATGAAGATGCAAGCAGCAAGTTCAAGAATGTCATGGGAATGGGTATTTAGAACTAAATGTATTTACATATTTCATATGATTTAATTCGAAACTCCAAACATGCCCTAGACTGACCTTAGGACTTATGCATCTTATGAACATCTTTAAGGGATATTTATGGACTTAAAGATTTTTTAAAACCCTGAAAAATATTTTATAAAAGAGCAAAGAGAGAAAAATAGATTTTTTGAAACTAAAAGGAAAAATCTAGGAAGATTTCTGTTCAGAAGACCGAAGTCCCCTGTCCAAAAGTCTAAAGTGTCAACTTTAGAAGACTGAAGTTTACGCTCAGTCATCTGAAGATTCAACTTCAAAAGACTGAAGTTTGAGCTCAGTCATCTGAAGAATTTCTTCAGAATATCGAAGATCAAGTTTAGTTATTTGAAGATTTCTTAGAAAAACATAGAAATGGGCAGAAGCACACCAGAAGACTGAACCTTGACTTCAGTCATTTGAACCCGTAACTTCAGAAGTCTGAACCCAAACTTCAGACGTCTGACCCTATGTCTAGTTCAATTTTTCGAAGCTTTAAGGAACTTGAGTCATTTGAGCCCTACTCCTCAATTGTCTGAACTTGCAGGAAGATTAAAAATTTAATCATTAGTGAGAGAACACGCGAGTTATTTTTTAATCAAGTTGATCCAATGGTTAGGACTCATCCTAAGAGCAAGGTTACCTATATAATCAACATCTAAACCCTAGTACCCCAATCTTTGGCATACAATTGAGTGTATTGAACATTTAGCACAACTTGGGAGAGCATTGAACGCACTACTAAAATTCTTGCTTGGGATTTCAAAGCTTATACATCAAATCTGAGCTAAGACTACATTGATCATCAAAAGGCATTCTAGAAATTGTTGTGCATTCAACTTGGTATTGAGGTTTGGTAAATCGATCAGTTTGATAATACTTATTCTCAAAAAAAATTTCATCTCAAAATCTATTATTAAATATTATTTGAGAGATTGATCTTAAGTGTATTTATATACATATATATTATTTTGACAAGATCACTACTTGAGAAAAGTTTTGCCATTGGTTAAATATTTTTTATTCAAGTGTGTATTTATTTAAAGATCGATATTTTCGATATTACAAAACCACTTGATTAAATATCCTTATAGCCCATAACTATGTATATTATTGTGGGATATTTTTTGAAAAATATTACATTAGGTCTTTGATCTTTGGAACACACACACACACACACACACACACACACATATATATATATATATATATATATATATATATATATATATATACTTATCCATATACAAAGATCATATTGTGTTTTAGATATTTGGAATAAAAATTATCGATCTAGATTGTTGGAGAAAAACTGAATTATAGATTTGTATTGAGATCATTTGGTTGGATTCAATATTTGAAGCTAAATAGTCATATTTGTTTAAACCAAAATTATTTAAAACCCTAACTTCTCCATAACACTTACTTATATAATTATTTTGGGAGATTTGATCTAAGGGAAATTTTGTGAAGCATATCATTCATATAACAATTGCATCGTTACATATATACTGAGCTTCAAGTTTTATCATATGGATATGTGTTAGGTTTTCCATTGTACTCACTAGCTTTGTTAGAAGCAATATTGAGTTGTTTTGTAGATTGGAAATTCTATATTGTAATCATAGTTCAGGTTGTGAATCGGGTGAGGAGGAAGTTGTGCCTATTGTAAGCAGCGGATGTAAGGGAAGCTTCGTCCCGATTAAAGGAGCAGGGATTTAGTGGAATCCTTGAGTGGGCTACTTAAGGCAAGGATGTAAGTCGGGTTGGTTGAACCTCATAAAAACTGTGTTTGCCTTCTCTCTTCATTTACTCCTTTTAGATTCCGCAATGCATTTCATTAATTAGGTAAAATAGAATTCACTGAGATAATATTTTGAATCAGTTTCAAACTTGTGCAATTAATTTGTTAAATATAGAAATAAGGATTAAGTAGTAAATAATCTTAAAGGTTTTTAAAAATACCCAATTCACCCCCCTCTTGGGATTACACCTGAATTAACATTTGGTATCAGAGCGGGTTTACATTGACTAAATAGGTCATTTTGTAAAAAGATCACATGGACACATCGGTGTAACTCCATTCAGTAAGGGACATTCATCCACTGGACAACCTATTTTCTACGGTGTAAATTACACTTACTGGAAAAATAAGGATGAGTGTATATCTTTTAAATGTGGACTAGAAAGTGTGGAAAATTGTTTCCAAGGGAATCATGTCCCTAGAAAGTAGTTGATAAGATTAATGTACCCAAAACTAAAGATGAGTATACTAAAGAGGACTGGAAATTTGTGCAAATAAATGCTATGGCAATGAATCTGTTATTCTGTGCACTAGATGTAAATGAGTTTAATAGGGTGATGACATGTAACAATGCTAAAGAGATTTGGGAAAAATTAGAAGTTACATATGAAGGTACTAAGGAAGTGAAAGATAGTGGGATAGACATGCTCACTAGTGAATATGAAGCATTTAAAATGACTGTTGATGAATCTATTCGATCCATGTACACTTGATTCACACACATCACAAATTCTTTAAATGCTTATGGTAAATCTTACCCTACTTATTAATTGATCAGGAAAATACTTAGGGGACTACAACCAATTTGGGAAGCTAAAGCTACTGTAATAGCCAAAGGGAGAAATCTCAAGGAGACGTTTGTTGATAAACTAATTGGTTCGCTCATCACCTATGAGCTTGCAATAAATGAGAGGAAGAATGATCAAATTAAAGCAAAGAAAGCCACAACACTTAAGGCATTATCACACTGCTCTAGTGAGGGAAGTGATTCAGAATCGAATGATAGCATGACACTCATCACTAAGAAAATTGGAGAGTTCATGAGATAGAACAAGAAATACACCAGAAAATTCAAGGGCTCAAAAGCAGAAAAGGGAGAGTAGAGCAGAAGGAAGCAAAAAGATGATCCTCCCATGCATTATAACTATAGAGAATTTGGACACATCATGCCGGATTGTCCCCAGCTAAAGAAAGTGTCTAAGAAGAAGAAGAAGAAGAAGGTTCTAAAGGTGGGTTGGGACACTCACAGTATTAGTAGTTCAGAATCTGAATCTAGTGATGATGAGATATGATAGGAGATAAAGCAAAATTCATATCTATCATATCCAAAGATGAAGGATTCGTTACATTTGGGGATAACTCTAAAGGTAAAATCATTGGAGTTGGTAAGGTTGGTAAGGAACCTTCTCTTGTCATTGATAATGTGCTATTAGTTGATGGATCGAAACATGACTTATTGAGTATAAGTCAACTATGTGATAAAGGTTATAAAGTCTCATTTGAACATGACAAATGCACTGTAGAGAACAAATATGAAAATAAAATATTGTTACTACTGATCGTCATGAAAATGTATACATCACTAGCGTTGATAACCTTGCCTCTCAACATGTTACTTGTTTTTTCTACTATAAATGAGATTAGTTGGATTTGACATAGGAGACTAAGACACGCAAACGTGGACTTAATATCTAAACTTGTTAAAGAAGAATTAGTTTAAGGAAGAATTAGTTAAGGGATTGCCTAAGACTAAATTCACGAAAGATAAAATCTATGGTGCATGCCAACTAGGAAGACAAGTAAGAATGAGCTTTAGGAAGAAGAAAGTTATCTCTACTACTAGGCCACTTCAAATGCTACACTTAAATTTATTTGTTCCAAACCCAACTTAGAGTTTATAAGGAAAATCATACGCATTCGTCATAGTTGATGACTATTCAAGATACACATGGGTACTATTTTTAGGTCACAAAGATGAAGCGTGTGAACAATTCATAAATCTGTGTGAGAAAATTCAAAATGAAAAGGGTTATACTGTTACTAAAATCTGAAGTGATAGGGGTAGAGAATTTAAAAATCAAAGCATGGAAGACTACTATAACTCATTAGGAATAGCTCATAATTTTTCGGCTCCTGGAACACCACAGCAGAATGGTGTAGTTGAAAGGAAGAATAGGTCTATACAAGAAATGGCAATAACTATGCTTAACGAATATAAACTATCTAAGTACTTCTAGGCTGAGGTAGTAAATACCGCCTGCTATATTCTAAATAGAGTTTTGATTAGACCATCTCTAAATAGGACTCCTTACGAATTATGAAATGACCATAGGCCAAACATATCTTATTTTCATGTCTTTGACTATAAATGTTTTTTGTTTAGAGACAATAAACATTTAGGAAAGTTTGATGTGAAATTAGATGAAGGTATCTTTCTAAGGTATGCCTTAGATAGTAAAGCCTACAAAGTGTATAACAAATGAGCATTAACCGTTATAGAATCCATTCATGTAGTGTTTGATGAGTCAAATCCCTTATCTAAAAGGACTGATGAAAATGAAATTGAGATAAATAAGGAATTTGAAAAACTTTCCATTAAAAATGATTCAAAAAAGAGAAATGAAATTAAGGAATAGTCTGCTGAAACTAATCAAATTGAAAATGAGGTTAATGAACTACCTAGAGAATGGAAGTACATATAGAATCATCCCATTGATAAAATAATAGGTGAACCATTACGTGGAGTAGCCACTTAATCCTCATTTAGAAATATGATTAGTCATTTTGCCTCTTTATCTCAAGAAAAACCTAGGAATATGAGTGAAGCAATTGAGGATGAATCGTGGGTGATGTCCATGCAAGAAGAGTTAAACCAGTTTGAAAGAAACAAAATATGGACATTAGTCCCCAGACCTAAGGATAAGATGATTATTGGAACAAAATGGATATATAAGAACAAGAAAGATGAATATTGGATAGTTGTTAGAAATAAGGTAAGACTAGTAGCTTAGGGATATAACCAGGAAGAAGGAATAGATTGTGAAGAAACCTTTGCACCTGTAGCTAGAATGGAATCCATTCGAATGCTTTTAGCCTATGCTGCTTTTAAGGATTTCAAGCTACATCAAATGGATGTCAAAAGCGCATTTTTAAATGGCTACATAAGTGAAGAGGTATATGTAGAAAAACCCCCATGCTTCTAAAACCATAAGAATCCAGATCACGTTTATATACTAACAAAAGCCTTGGACGGTTTAAAGCAAGCTCCTAGAGCTTGGTGTGAGAGACTAAGCAAATTTCTATTGGACAATGGATTTGTCAAAGGGATGATAGACGCAACACTTTTCATAAAGTCTAAGAAAGATGACTTGCTCATAGTTCAAGTATATGTAGATGATATCATATTTGGAGTTACAAATAAAGACTTGTGTAATGAGCTTGCAAGCACTATGCAAAATGAATTTGAGATGAGCATGCTGGGTGAACTAAATTTCTTCCTACAACTTCAGATGAAACAAGCGAAACATGGAATTTTTATAAATCAATCGAAATACATTAGAGATCTGCTCAAAAGGTTTAATATGGAAGATGGAAAAATACTAGGAACAACAATGAGCTCTTCTTTGAAATTAGACAAAGATGAACAAGGTATACCAGTAAATGTCAAGTTCTATTGTGGAATGATCGGTAGCTTACTATATCTGACTGCTAGTAGACCTGACATAATGTTCAGCATATGTTTGTGCACAAGATTTCTGGCTACACCAAAAGATTCACATTTGTTAGCTGTCAAACAAATACTTAGATACCTAATAGGAACCGTGGAACTTGGGTTATGGTATCCTAAGTATACATCTTTTGATATTATTAGCTATTCAGAAGCTAATTTTTCTGGTAGCAGAGTGGATAGGAAGAGCATGAGTGGTACGTGTCATTTCTTAGGACATTCGTTAGTCTCTTGGTTTTCCAAGAAGCAGAATTTAGTTGGTCTTTCCACAATTAAGGCATAATATGCAACAGAAGGGAGTTATTGTGCTCAAACACTATACATGAAGCAACAACTTATGGATTTCAGATTAATTTGTGATACAATTCCTACAAGATACGACAATACAAGTGCGATAAACATCTTAAAGAATACGATATTACATTCATGAACTAAACATATAGAAATAAGACATCATTTTCTTCGTGATCATGTGCAAAAAGGAGACGTGACACTTGAGTTTGCATGCGCAGATGAACAATGGGCAAACATATTCACGAAACCACTTGCGGAGGATAGGTTTATGCAAATTAGGTGTGAATTAGTCCTGATGCATAGTCGAGAGGCTACCTAGAATTATATTAGATGGCATAATTAAGGGGGCGCAACATCACTTAATATTCACAATCGGTTAAAAATTTCAAATTCAACTCATTTGTTCCCATTTGGTATCACATTTGTTCACATTTGGCATTAAACTCATATCATGATAAGAGCATATTAACTTACGCATGTTAATCCTCACATAATCTTTGAACTTTAGTGGCTATGTTTACTTATCCATGTCTATGAAATTTGACACACTATGTATGTTCACATTGCAATTTAAATTCAACAACCCAATTTTTTGCATTAGCAAGGGGGAGAAGTAAATTGAATTAACACAGAGAGACACGTTTCACAGTACAATTTTTAGAATCTAATGGTTGAATAAGTTTAAAACTTTAAGATTTAAAGGGGGAGAAAAATAAGGTTATGTCCACTCATATCTTGTTATACACCTTTTTGTTGATGTCAAAAGGGGGAGAAGAATATTAGGTTATAGCAAAAATGGGTTGCAAAACTAATTGTGTATGAAAGAGAATATCAAATTATAAACTAATTGTCTATGAAAGAGAATATCAGGTTATAGCAAAAATGGTTGGCAAAACTAATTGTGTATGAGCATATTTCTTATTGCTGTATATGTGTTCGTGCATTATTTGAGGGGGAGCCTTGTTAGGCGTAACCCATTCCATATTTTTTCTCGTGTATTTGTCATCATCAAAAAAGGGGAGATTGTTGACTCTATGAGTCCAATCCTATTTTGATAATGACAAATCACTTGGTGTTTGATCTGTGCATTGAGATTGTGAATAGGAACAATATTTAGCATGCATGGAAGGCTAGAACGTAATGGAAGCCATGAAGATTAAAGTACATACATTTTGGCACAATCCATGGAACTAAAAAGTAGAAGAATGAAGATGCAAGTGGCAAGTTCAAGATCGTCATAGGCATTAGTATTTAGAACTGAATGTATTTACATATTTTATATGATTTAGTTAGAAACTCAAAATATGCCCTAGACTGACCTTAGGACTCATGCATCTCATGAACATATTTAGGGAATATTTATGGACTTAGTGATTTTTTAAAACCCCGAAAAATATTTTATAGAAGAGCAAAGAAAGAGAGCAAAATAGATTTTTTGAATTTAAAAGGAAAAATCTAGAAAGGGTTCTATTCAAAAGACCGAAGTCCCTTATCAGAAGTCTAAAGTGCCAACTTCAGCAGACTGAAGTGTATGCTCAGTCGTCTAAAGATTCAACTTCTGAAGATTGAAGTTTGAGCTCAGTCATCTGAAGAATTACTTCTGAGGACCGAAGATTAAGTTCATTCATCTAAAGATTTATTGGAGAAACAGACGACTGACTAAAGGCACAACTGAATGATTGAACAACTATGTGTAAAGAAGGTTACAGTCAGCCAGCTAACTAAAGACGCAACTGACTGACTGAAGGAACCATGTCCTATGATACAGCAACTAGTTAGCCAACTGACCACGGGGTCAGCTGACTGACTGATGGAAATCTCCAAATTCATTTGTAAAAACCCCAGTCCTTCGAGTGGTTAGTCAATTGACCAAGGGTTTGAGCTTCACTCGTACTCTCCCTCTCCTCTATTCCTCAGTCCCTCACTCTCAAAAATCTCATCATCCATCTCCATTCCTTGCGCAACTCTAGGTTTTTCACCTTTGGATTTCAAATAAAGTCCAAAAATGCTGCGAACCAAGAGTGTTGGAAGCAAGAAACCCTCCACTTCTTCCCACTCTATCGACGATTCTTATATTGAGCAATGGGTAGCAGCTCTGCATGCCAAGAATTTCTACCAAAATCACTTATGCACGATGGATCCAATACTCGATAAAATTCTTGACACTTCATTTTTCACATCCGATTTCCCTCACATCCTTTCATTGTTTGAGGCCCTAGGATGAAAAAATTTTATTTGTATCAAGCCAAGGGACACTTCCCAAAAATCGTAAAATTTTTTTATGCAAATTTGGTTAAGAAAGAAACCATGCTTACTACTGAGGTTATAAAAAAATCTATTTCTCTTACTCCCGATTCTCTAGAAAAAATTTTCAAAATCACCAAAGGAGATTTCAAATGTCCTCCTTTTGGAACTTCATGGATCCTAGAACAAGGCTTTACTCTAGAAGAATTTTCTTCCCTTAATCTTTGGCACCGAGCTTGCTTCATTTGACAATCCACCTTTATACAAACATATGAACCTTCAAGCTAAAATTATTCATAAAATTATCACTTATAATATACTTCCTCAAACTAGTTCACACGCACATATCTCCTATTTAGACTACTTCGTACTATAGTGCTTGCTCAAGGGCAAGAAACTTGACCTACCAAGTCTAATGCTGAAATGGATGATATCTCATGTGGAAGTATGACGAGTTACTCTTCCCTATGGAGGAATACTGAATCAACTCTTTGCTAAGATGTAAGTATCCTCTCCTTCTGATTTCTTTGTGAAACGAACCCATTACAACATTTTTAATTCTACAACTCTAAAATTAATGGGTTATGAAAAATATGAGGATGAATGGGTTTTAAAGGGAAGTGGAGACCGAGTGCATCAACCTCCTATTACAACTCCTCATGCATGGTTTAATCCTTTTTATCAACAGTTTACCACCTTTAGTACCACCATGCAAACAAGGTTCCAATCCCTTCAAACCAACTTTTCTTCCCTTCAAGCAAATTACTCTTCACTTGATGACTGCTTAAGTCGTATTAAGAAACACTTAGGAAACTCCTCACGTTCTACTGATCCCATGGACATCAGTTCTACTCCAGCAAGTAATGATGGGAGTGATGATGAGGACTCTAAAGAAAAGAGTGATGCTAAAGACGAGGAAAAGATGGAAGAAGAGGATGGTTCGGAAGAAGATGAAGAAGAAGAAGAAGAAGAAGAAGAAGATGATGATGATGATGATGATGCTGCCAGCTAGACTACTTTTGTACTCACAAAATCTGACCATGGAACCTTTTTGAATGTATTCAATATTTTGTATAACTTAGTTTGGGTGTTTCTCTTTCTTTGCTTGTACTTGTATGACTTCTTAAAGCTTGATAATTTTCCCATTATTTTGATTGATGTCCAAAGGGGGAGAGATTATGGAAAGCAGAGATGATATTTTTAGTACTTTGACTTTGTATGACTGTTTTTTATATTGCATATTAATGTATTGCATATTTTTGAAATGATAAAGTACTTTGAGAGCATATTGACATATTAAAGCACATATTCATCATGATAAAGTACTTTTAGAGCATATTGACATATTAAAGCATATGAAGCAGTCTACATGCTATATTGAATTATAATGGATTATGTGTGTTCATAAGATTGATATACTTAAAATATTGAAAGAATGCTTATAGTAAGGGGAACCTTCTCAAAGGAACCCTCATCTTTATTCCTTGTTTGTTGTCATAAAAAAATGGGAGATTGTTGGCCTAACTAGGTTTTTCAATCTTGTTTTGTTGATAACAAATGAACGATATATTAACATAAGTTGTTGAGTGACTTTATTTCAGGATGGAATAATCAAAATACTCTCATGGTTATCACGGAAGAAAGTTTGAAATTAAAGCCAATCAAATGAAAGCTTCCCGGAGTATAGAAGAAATACATGTCAAAGCTTAAAGAATATTGAGACTTGAAGTCAAGCTAAACTTCAAGAGATGGAAAAAAAGAGCTTGAAGACTTAGTGTTTAATGAGTTCAAGTTTAGAAAGTATTTTGTAAGTATTTCAATTCAAATATTATTTAGAAATATGAAGCTCATTAGGATGCAACAAGGACTTAGAGACCAAGTTTTTGAAAAACCCTTTAAAATGTTTTTGAAAAGTCATATTCAAGTTTTTCAAATAACAAAAGGTTTAAAAGCTTAAAAAAAATAAAAGTTTTGAAAAAAATTGACTGGTCAGCCGACTAACTAGAATACACTGAATCTTCCTAGCTGATTGAGAAATACAATAAGTTGAATAAATGTCCAGTCGATTGACCATTTTGAACTAAGATCAGTCAGCCAATTGACAAGCCCAGTCGATTGATACTTTTTGAACTATGTTCAGTTAGTCGACTGAAAATTTCATGAAATTAAATTTTTGGTAGACAGAAAGGTCTCAGTCGCCTGTCCAGCGGACTGACCTGTATAAAACACCTACCTAGTCACCTATCTAGCCAACTGACCCTACGGGATTTTTAAATTTTGAACCTGAACGGGAAAATTCTAAAAATTAGTTTTTCAAAAGTGAACTTTATAAAACTTGGTGGACACTTCAAGTAACTTAGGAAACAAGGAAACTCGGCCTAAAAGGTCTATAAATACTCCTTTAACCCAAGGAATCAAATCACTAAGCATACATTCAAGCAATTAAGCATCCTACTCTCAATCTCTCACAAAGCTCGCTCTTTCAAACACTCTTGTTGGGAGAACTCTACTAAATTGCTGCTGATTCATAAGCCTACGGTTCTAATCTACAATTGAGTTTCCTCAACTTCTAAAGAACCTCCGGTGATATCTAATCTTGAGCTTCATACTTTCTATCTTAATATTTGATTGAAGTATATTTAATGCTCTAACTTGTACAAACTTGCCCTGTTTTGAGAGTGTTATTGTAAACAGATTCTTGTTCTTTTCTTGTTGTACTTTGATGGTTTAAGATTGATTTGGATCGTTGAACCAAATGTGGTTTGATCGCCTGGAGAGGTTTCTCTTCTTAAATAAAAGGGTTTTTGTAAAAGGTTTGCTTCACTCGAAAAGGAGTATTCATAGTGGAATCCTTTCATAGTGTTGGCCAAAGGCGAGGATGTAGGCTGGGGATAAGCCGAACCTCATAAAATCATGTTGTTCTTCTTTCCTTATTCTTTTAAATTTCAACACTTTTTATATTATGTGTATGCTAAGTACATGCTGCAATGATCATTACTAAATTAAATAGAAGACTCTTAAAACAAAGAAAGTACGTTTCAATTAACCATTTTCAAAAACCCACAAGGGAGTACATTGGTTAATTTGTGGAAATCTTGATTAAGAGAGCGCAATAAATTCAGTCCAAAAATACGGCTTGCATATCATTTACAGGGTTGTTGAAATTGCACAAAGTGTTGCAACATTGTGGTTAATTGATTGTTTTTTTTAAGTTAAATTGTTTGGTTAAGTTTTTTTTATTTTTGTTAACTTGTGGTGTGTTTTAGTTTTGGTTTGTGAATTAAAAAATTTTTGTGTTTAATAAATTAGGAAACTTAAGAATCATTAAAAAGAACCATAAATTTTTTAACAATCCAATTCACCCCCCTCTTGGGATTGCTATTCCACTTTCAGGTTTATATTTCGTCACACACAGGAGGCGACTAAAAATGGGAGCCAACACGAACTTAAAGCTCACACACACTTGGCATATTCCATGAAGACGTGAAGAGCAAAAGGAAATTAAGAAATATGTTTTTACTTGTAATGCATTTAGTTTATATTTTAACTTGTAATAATGCTTATCATGCTTGATAGGATGAATGCTCAAACACAAGACCATAGCCTGACCTTAGGAAACTTAAATTTTCTTGAAAAACACTGAAAATTCCAAACTCATACATATAGGATTGAAAGTATTAAGGTCAAAATTTGGGACAAATCTTAGGTTTTCAATGTCCTCGGTCGACTGACTCACGCATGTTATAATCACCTCACTTGACCGACCATAGTCTTTTGGCATGTTCTATAAAGACTAGGTCGATCGGACACTTTAGCTTTAGAATACCTTAGTCGAACGAACCTATGAAGGATTGGAAATTGCCTATGGCTAGCCAATTGGCTCGCTCCTCGGATGACTAAGCCCCTAAAGTAATTTGAATTTTCACCCTAGGTCAGTCAACCAGCCTCTTGCTCGATCAACCAGCGCATTGCTCGATCTCGGGTTGCCCAATATTTTCAGCACTAAATATGCAGAATTTTTTGTTTAAACATTTTTAAAATGATGATTGTGTCCCAAAACGGTCATATTTTTTAGTTCTCTTTATATAGACCATTTTAAAGCATAATTAGGGGTTGATTAGCTAAAAAACTGGTAGCTTTACCATGATCCCAAGAGGGGGGGGTGAATTGGTATTTTTTAAATTCAATCCCTAGGTGAATGTTCTAACACTAGTATGTTCACAACCTTAAGGACAATCTAGTACAAATAAAGTAAATATACAATAATTTAAATAAAGCAATTTAATCAATGCTATGCACCAGAAAGCAGTAAAGTAAAAGTGACACACAAAGATGTTATCGAGGTTCGGCCAATTGCCTACGTCCTCGTCTTGGCTAACTAGCACAAGGATTACCACTACAACTTGCTCACTTAAACGGGTGGAGCAGCACCTATACAAATCAAGTCAATTCAAGGGGTTGACCTTAACCGTTACAACAATCCTTACCGGGCTGGATTACCGCCCCCTCGAGCCATACCTGGAAACACTCAGATTTTACAATCAAATGGTACAGATAAAAGTGCTTTCAAGTAAAGAAGATTTGTACCCAAATATGCACAATTACATACGCATCAATAGCATGGATATAGTGTAAGCTTAGTGATGCAAGATTTGTTCAATCAGTACTCTACACAATATAATCAATATGAAGCTCAAGAGTATTTAGTACAATACAATCATTATGATGCACAAGAGTATTCAACGCAAGCAAAGTCTTGGAATCTAGACAAGATATTTCAATAACACATCAATATTCTAAGCAGGCTAAACATATAATCAAACTAGTTCCAAAATAGTTTTTTTTCAATGAAATAGGCATAATACTAGTTTGAAAAAATAACTTGCTTGTTTGAAAAACATTTGCACACCAAAAGCAAAGCTCTTGGACACTTGCAATGGAATGCAAATATCCTAACCTTTCTTGGTTTAATCCCACATGATATTTATAAAGGAGAAATCCATGGGATAAACCTAAGCTAAACTCCCAAAGAAATAATCTCAAGTACACATAAAAGACGGAGTATTAGCAATGAATAATAATCACATAAGCACAAGGGAAACTCTCACACTCTCTGATTTTTCGAATGGATGCAAGATATGAGAGTATTTGAATAAAGGAAGATTTTTCAGTAGAGAGAGTTTTTGGTTAATAAATTTTTGGTAATCACCCTCTAATCATGCAAATGAGATCATATTTATAGCCAGGTGAAAAAATATAACCGTTCGGGACAAGATGAGTATTATTAAAAAAGTCCCAAAGGATTAAGATCCAATTAGCCTGAAATAACCCTGTTTTATAGCGGTTAAAATAATTTTAACCGGCTGGGGTTCGGGTGGCTGAACCAAGGTCCAGTCGCCTGACAAGACTCAGCCCAAAAAGTTTTTCAAATAAGTTCGATTGCCCAGATAGAGGTTCGGCAGACCGAATTAAAGTCAGTAGCCAAGCTACACAATTTTGGGTGCCCGGTCCAATGTTCGGTGGCCCGAACGCATGAGTTTGGTTTCCCGGGGGTCTTTTTGAACTAAAACCATCATTTGCCCGAGTTGGTTAAAAGTTCCCTTTAAAGGGTTTGGGCGTCTGAGGAAGATATGCACAAAAAGGTTCTGTCACCCGAGAGGTCAAGTCAACTGTTGACTTAACAACAGTTTGTTTTCCCGAGGAGTTTTGAACTCAATCGGTTCAGTCACTCGAGCTCTCTTAACTTGCTTAGTTTTGTTCAATTTTTTAGCACAATAAAAACACACTCATATATTTTATGCTATGTGTGTGAGTGTTGGAGCCTAAGGTCTTGCTATGGTCTAATTGAGCTTACGCTGTATCTTGTATGCATGATGTGCATGTAATAAACATACAACCACAACCTAGGTTACTATTACCAACCCATATAAATTATTACAGACCGATATGAATTACAATTACAAAATTACAAATACAAGTCTTCGTGGTCTTCTTGTTTCTTCAAGTGTCCTTCCTTGGGATATTTATTTAAACCTGTATAAGCACTTAACAATCATCAAATATCGGTATTTGTCATTATCAAAATCGGGTGCGACCTATGAGATCAACATTTTCCCCGCTTTTTATGATGACAAATACATCAAACAAAAATTATGTATAGCTTAAAGAAGCTCCCCCTAACATTATGCATCATGTATTTAACCCAAGTTTTTGCAACCCAAGTTTTTGCCATATATCTCCCCTTTTTGGCAACAGCAAAAAAAGGCCATAGGAGTTAACACTCTAGGCAATGGGTAAGTGTTACGTTTATACATTAGAAAATTTGGAAAGATTTGGAAAAATTTCAGCAGAGTGACATTTGTAAATCGAACTTTCCCAAATAATCGCCTGTATAAAATGTAACCTGTTTGAGTTTAAAATTCCTAACAATTTATCCACAACTACTCAAACAGTTTAGTATGGTCCAACAATTCAAGTAAATGTTTCAATATCATTATGAAGTGGACAAAGGAGTTGTGCATTACAAGTAGATAGCAATATGCATTACACGCAATAGGATCATGCTATAGATATAAGATATGTGCACACGATCAATAATCAATATTCACAAAGTCTAAGGCAAGGAAACAAATTAACAATGAAATTGGTTGCTAAGACTTGTTAAATTTCACTTGAGAGCTCCCCCTAAATTTATGCAAATTATGAAACATCTAAGAAGCTTCTCTATTGTGCATTAGACCTATCTCACGTCTAATTTGGAGGAACATATCCTCAGGAAGTGGTTTAGTGAATATGTCCACCCATTGTTCATTTGTGCATATGAACTCAAGAGCCACATCTCCTTTTTGCACATGATCACGAAGGAAATGATGTCTAATCTCAATGTGTTTAGATTGTGAATGTGAAATAGGATTTTTAGAAATGTTGATTGCCCAAGTATTATCACATTTAATTGGTATTGTTTCATAGTGTAATCTAAAATCCCCAAGTTGTTGTTTCATATAAAGGGTTTGGGCACAACAACTTCCAGCCGCAATATATTATGCTTCGGCTGTGGATAAGGCAATTGAGTTTTGTTTCTTGGAGAACCAAGAAACAAGAGATTGTCCTAAGTAATGACAAGTGCAGCTAGTACTTTTCCTATCAACCTTACTCCCGGCAAAGTCAGTGTTAGTATAACTAACAATATCAAAAGTAGTATGCTTAAGGTACTACAAGCCTAACTCTATAGTCCCAAATAGATACCTAAGGATTCGTTTGACAGCTTTTAAGTGAGATTTCTTAAGAGCAGCCTGAAACCTAGCACACATACACACACTAAACATAATATCAGGCCTACTAGCAGTGAGATATAGGAGACTCCCAATCATGCCACGATATAATTTTATGTCAACAGGAATTCCTTACTCATCTTTATCAAACTTAATGGAAGAGTTCATAGGTGTACCAAGAATTTTGCAATCTTCCATATTAAATTTCTTTAGCAAGTCCCTAATATATTTAGATTGGCATATGAAAATTTCATGTTTGGCTTGTTTGATTTGCAACCCTAAGAAGAAACTAAGTTCACCCATTGTGTTCATTTCAAATTCACTTTGCATGCATTTTGCAAACTCATTACACAATTCATCATTAGTTGCTCCAAAAATGATGTCGTCCACATAAATTTGAACTAGGAGCATATCATCATTTTTGGATTTGATGAAAAGTGTAGTGTCAATCTTGCCATGGGTAAACCCATTTTCTAGTAGAAAAGCGCTAAGCCTCTCATACCAAGCTCTAGGAGTTTGTTTCAATCCACACAAGGCTTTAGATAACTGGTAAACATGATCTGGATATTTATGATTTTCAAAACTGGGTGGCTATTCTACATATACCTCTTCATTAATGTAGCCATTTAGAAACGCACTTTTAACATCCATTTGAAACAATTTAAAGCTTTTAAAAGCAGCAAAGGCAAGTAGCATACAAATGGCTTCTAACCTAGCAACATGAGCATATGTTTTATCAAAGTCAATCCCTTCCTACTGATTATACCCTTGGGCAACTAATCTAGCTTTATTCCTAGTTACTACTCCATTCTGATCTTTCTTATTTCTATACATCCATTTTGTTCCAATAATTGATTGATCATTAGGCCTAGAAATTAGAGTCCACACTTTGCTTCTTTCAAATTGATTAAATTCTTCTTGCATGGACATCACCCAAGATTCATCCTCTATAGCTTCTTTTATATTTTTAGGTTCTTCTTGGGATAAGATAGCGGAGTGATTTACTATATTTCTCAAGGGGGATCTTGTAGCTACTTCACGGGATGGTTCGCCTATGATTTGATCTATAGGATGATTTCTAATGAATTTCCAATCTCTAGGCAATTCCTGATTTTCATTTTCATTATTTTCAGGTGATTTTTCATTTGCTTCTTGATTTTCACTTGCATTGTTTTCAATAGATATTTTTTCTAAGCATTTTTTAATATCAATATCATCTTCATCATCTTTATTAGAAAATGGATTAGATTCATCAAAAACAACATGAATAGATTCAATTATGATCAATGTTCGTTTATTGAAAACCCTATATGCTTTGCTATTAAGTGCATAACTTAGGAAAAAGCCTTCATCATATTTAGAATCAAATTTTCCTAAGTGTTCATTATCCCTAAGCACAAAGCATTTACAACCAAACACATGAAAGTAGTAAATATTAGGCTTACGATTGTTCCACAATTCATATGGGGTATTATTAATCAAAGGTCTAATCATTACTCTATTCATAACATAATATGCAGTATTAATGGCCTCGGCCCAAAAATATTTAGGTAAGTTATGCTCATTTAACATGGTTCTACCCATTTCTTATAGTAACCTATTCTTTCTTTCTACTACATCATTTTGTTGAGGTGTCCTAAGTGCAGAGAAGTTATGCGATATGCCCTCTAAGTTACAATATTTCTCTATGCCTTCATTTTTGAATTTCATGCCTCTATCACTCCTTATGTGAGTTATTTCATATCCCTTTTCATTCTGGATTTTCCTACAAAGTTTGGTGAACTGTTCACATGATTCATTTTTATGTGCAAGAAACAACACCCATGTGAATGTAGAAAAGTCATCCACAATTACAAAAGCATAAGATTTACCACCAAGACTTTGCACAGAATTGGGTCCAAAAAAATCTAGGTGAAACATCTCTAAAGGTCTAGTAGTAGATATGAATTTCTTTTTCTTAAAATTAGATTTTGTTTGCTTACCCATTTGACATGCATAACAGATTTTATCCTTTACAAAAGACATCTCAGGCAAGCCTTTAACTAATCTTTTCTAACAAGTTTAGACAATAAATCCATGCCAGCATGTCCTAGACGCCTATGCCATAACCAACTAGCTTCATTTATAGCAGAAAAACATGTTACTTGTTGTGAAGCTAAATTATCAAGAGAGGTAGTATAAACATTTTCGTGTCTATCAGCAGTGAAAACACTTTGTGATTCATTTTATTTTCTACTATGCATTTGTCATTTTCAAAAGATACTTTGTATCCTATGTCACACAACTAACTTATGCTATGTAGATTATGCTTCAACCCATCAACTAACAAAACATTGTCAATAGTAGGAGAGGAATTCTTACCCACCTTACCTACCCCGATGATGCATCCTTTGGCATTATTTCCATATGTCACATAGCCTCCATCCTTGGGAACAATAGAAGTGAATTTTCCCTTGTCACCGGTCATGTGTCGTGAGCGCCCGCTATCCAAGTACCACCTGTCCTTGGAGGAGGAGGACCTTAGGCATACCTGCAAAATAAGCTAAGTGATTGATGCTGGTCCCCAAATTTTGTTGGGTCCACGAGGGTTAGTAGCCAGATTTCCCTTAACTACCCATACCTTCCTAATTCTAGCATGCTTATTCCTAAGTGGACAATCAAATTGAATGTGACCAATCTATTTACATTTAAAACATCTTAATCTACACTTAGGCTTTTTCGAAGGAATATGAGATTTTAACTCACGTGTAAATTGTCTTTAGTAAAGATTAGGTCTTCTAACATTTTCAACACCACTAAAACCAAGACCCTCTTTACTTAAGGTGTTTCTTTGGGCACCAATTAGTTTTTCAAAATTTTTTTTGCCCTTAGTGAATTTAAAAATGATTTTAGAGCTATCCTCCAATTTCCTCTCAAGCTCAACTATAGTGGCATCCTTTTCTTTTAAAATAGAGGCATTAGAGGTTTTTGCCATATTAAATAGCTTTGATAAATTTTTACATTTCTTTTTCAAATCATTATTTTCTTTGGTTATTTTGCCTAACAATTTAGAGACACGAATATATTCGAACTATAATTCTCTAAATGTAGGCATGCAGTCAGAATCACAATCATCAAATGAACAGTATGAAGACAATGAACTAGAAGATAACACCTCATCCTCATGTGCCATCAAGCGCATATTAGCGACCTCCGAGTCATCGTGATCTAATTTTGAGTCGCTGCTACTATGTTTGTCCCATGAAGTCCCGGCCTTCATGGTTGTCTTCTTTTTCTAGCCTCCTTTTTCAGTAGTGGGCAGTTAGGTTTGATGTGCCCCACCTTATTGCAGTTATAGCATGTAAAAGCATTTGATTTTTCTTTTCTTTTGTTGGACTCTCCCTTCTCATTAGTAGACTCCCTATATTTTTTATAGGGCTTCCTGTTCTTCCTGAAAAATCTGCTAAATTTTCTAGTTAGCATAATCATTTCATCATCAATGTCAGATTCACTGCACTCACCAGATGTATCAGTGGAAGCTTTCAGTGAAGTAACCTTCTTATCCCTATTATGCTCATTAAGTCTCTCGTTTATGCCCAATTCATATGTGATCAGGGAACCTATCAATTCATCTAAGGTGATGGCCTTAAGATCTCTACCCTCAGCAATGGTCGTAGCCTTGACTTCCCAAACAGGAGGTAGGCCTTTAAGGGTCTTACTAATCATCTCATATGTGAGATAGGTCTTTTCTAATGCATGCAGTGAGTTTATGATGTGTGTGAATCTAGTGTACATGCTCTGAATGGACTCACCTACATTCATTCTAAATTCCTCATACTCACTGGTCAACATATCTATCCTACTGTCTTTCACTTCTCTAATACCCTCATATGTGACCTCTAACTTATCTCATATTTATTTTCTAGTAGAACATGTCATAATTCTGTTAAATTCATTTATATGAAGACTACAGTATAAAATATTCATGGCAGTGGCATTAAGGCTAACAACTTTCATATCATCATCATCATATTCATCCTTAGTCTCAGGAACCCGAGCTATAGCCTCTGTTTTCATAGGGACATAGTTTATCTTAGAGACGATCCTCCACACCTTTCAATTAGTATTCTGAAGGTAGATACGCATCCTCTGTTTTCTAGAAGGTGTAATTAACACTACTAAAAACAGAAGGTCATGTGGAAGATGGTCCCTCAGGGAAAGAGGTAATGAAGCTATGAGCCATATGTGATCTTTTTGCAAAATAACAACTAGTCTATGCAACGTGGCTCTGATACCAATTTTTAGCTTTATCATGATCCCAAGAGGGGGGTGAATTGATATTTTTAAATTCAATCCCTAGGTGAATGTTCTAACACGAGTATGTTCACAACCTTAAGGACAATCTAGTGCAAATAAAGTAAATATACCAAAATTTAAATAAAGCTATTTAATTAACACCACATGCACTAGAAAGCAAACAAACTGCTCACTTAAACGGGTGGAGCGACACCTATTTCATCCAGGTCAATTCAAGGGGCTGACCTCAACCGTTACTTTACAATCAAATGGTACAGATAAAAGTGCTTTCAAGTAAAGCAAATTTGTACCCAAATATGCACAGTCAAATATGCATCAATAGCATGGGTATAGTGTAAGCTCAGTGATGCAAGATTTGTTCAATCAATACTCTACACAGTATAATAATCAATATGAAGCTCAAAAGTATTCAGCACAATACAATCAGTATGATGCACAAGAGTATTCAACGCAAGTAAAGTCTTGGAATCTAGACAAGATATTTCAGTAGCACATCAATATTCCAAGCAGGCTAAACATATAATCAAACTAGTTCCAAAATAGTTTTCCTCAATGAAATAGGCACAATACTAGTTTGAAAAAATAACTTGCTTGTTTAAAAAACCTTTGCACACCAAAATCAAAGCTCCTGGACACTTGCAATGGAATGCAAATATCCTAAGCTTTCTTGATTTAATCCCACATGAGATTTATAAAGCATAAATCCGTGGGATAAACCTAAGCTAAATTCCCAAAGAAATAATCTCAAGTACATATACAAGAGGGAGGATTAGCAAAGAATAATAATCACATAAGCACAAGGGAAACTCTCACACTCTCTAATTGAAAATCAAGGTGTAGTCCCAAGAGGGGGGGGGGGGAATTAGAATTTAAAACTTTCTTTTAATTCCCTTTCACAATTCTTAACTTCTTTTAAGTCTTTTTAATGAATTCTTAACTAGTTGTTGATTTTTTAAACTTTCAGCAAAAGCTTATTTTTTAATTCAATCTTCAATCATACAATCATTCAACCATCTAAGTAATCACAATTTGAAAGTAAACAACCAAACCAAAATTAATACATACAACACTTTGGTAATATAAGAACTTAATACGATTTGTTTGTTTATATAAGTCTTGTATATATGAAATTTGTATTTGCTGATATAAAGCCCTGTATTGATGGATTTGCTTCTTCAATAAGATGTGTAGCATAACATTCAATAAAAACAATATCCACACTCATCCCAATATTCAGAATTCAATAAACTCTCAGTTTATTTATCTTTGGGATGTTCACCAAATAACGTACTCCCGTATGGTTTCTGCAAGATATAGTGTAACCAACGAACTCTCTTTTGGTTTCCGCAACCCAAATCAAAATTGGACTTTAAGTTTACTTGATTTATAAATATACGTATTATGTATGATCTAGATATTTAAAAAATTCACACAGTTGTATATGAACTGAAAATAAAGAGTAAAGGGAAAGAGAGAGTGAAACCGGGATTTTTACGAGGTTCGGCTTATACCCAGCCTATGTCCTCACCTTTGGCAAACCACCAAAGGATTCATTAAACATGTTCCTTTAACAGGCAGAACAAACTTTTACAACACTCCTTGGTTAAGGCTAGAGCCCGCCTTCTCCAAACGATGTCCCCTCGTTCGGTCACTCCTTTAGGCTAGAGCCTGCCTCTCTAAACAATATCAAATAATTCTTGGAATGTCAAAGAACTCAAGAAACAAGATATAAGTTGTGTACAAATATACTCTCACAAAGAGCAAGTTTGTACAATTTCAGCACTATATACTTCAATGTAGAAATATCAATATGAAATAGAATGAAGCTCAAGTGTAGAATTCACCAATATCCTTCTTAGATGATGATTAGTAGTAGGAATTCAAAGGAGGAAGGATCAGCATTTCATAATATCTTAGAAAAAGAGATCTGCAATGGGTGAGCAAGAGAGCATTGTAAGAACAAGAGTGCTTTCAACTTCTTAATCAGATTTTTCAATTCTTGGATGAGTTTTGATTTGGAAAACCATATATTTATAGGCAATCAAACTTGTTTCCATGTTGCTAAAGTTTCCTTGGAGTGTTTGCCAAGATTTTAAAAAGTTTGGAGCCCAAGCAATGGATATTTAAAAATTAAAACTTTTAAAATTTCTGCCCATTACCAGTGTTCAAATGACTAAAGTCTCGGGTTCAATCGTTTGAGGTGGTTCTACCTCTTTAAAAAAATTTCAGCAAAAATCTTCAGATGACTGAACGTAAACTTCAGTCGTCTAAAGAAATTCTTTAGACATCTGAAGTTACACTTCGATCATCTAAAGTGGCTCTATTTGCAATTCGGTCATCTAAAGTTCCCCCCGTGAACAGTGTTCAGTTGGCTAATAGCTTTGACCCCGCTTTAGTGTTTTAGTCATAACTTTTTCTATACAACTCCAAATTAGATGTTTTGATGTCAAACGAAAGCTAAGAGAAAATCATACAACTTTCATGTTGATAAAAAAAATATACCTCAATGCAAATGTATGAAAAATGACAGCATTTGGAAAAACCTCTTTTTGGTGCTTTTCATTCCAAAAATAATTTTAACCTTTTCGAAATGTCTTTTGACCTTATAAAAATATTTTCCAAGTATTTTAAAAGGTATTTAGGTCCAAGAGGTTAACTTAAAAGCTTCATAATATTTCAAACGATATTTAAACATTAAAGTACTTACATATAGACTTCTAAGACTTTTCACTTCTTGAGTCTTCATGCTTTGTGTTTCTTTGAGCTCTTTCTCTTTGCTTTTCTTTTACTCTTTTGACTTCTAACTTTTCTTTGGCTTATCATCCATGTCCTCATTTTCTTCAAGCTTCAAAATATCATCTTTAAATCCATGCTTTGACTTTCTAAGCTTCATTTGATCCTTGTGAGTACTTTGACCTTACTTTCTCATATATGAGCCCCAAGATAACATTACTCACACAAATACATCAAATTCCACTTGTTTTTTTGCATCAAAACAAGATAACAAGATTTTAAGCCTTGTAAGCCCAACATTGATTTTTTGAATGCATGCAAGATATGAGAGTATTTGAATAAAGGAAGATTTTTCTGCAGAGAGAGTTTTTGGTTAATAACTTTTTGCTAATCACCCTCTAATCATGCAAATGAGAACATATTTATAGCTAGGTGAAAAAATATAACCGTTCGGGACAAGATGTGTATTATTAAAAAAGTCCCAAAGGATTAAGATCCAATTAGCCCAAAATAACCTTTTTTTACTGCAGTTAAAATAATTTTAACCGGCTGGGGTTCGGGTGGCTGAACCAAGGTTCAGTCGCCTGACAAGACTCAGCCCAAAACATTTTTCAAATAAGTTCGGTTGCCCGGATAGAGGTTCAGCAGACCGAATCAAAGTCAGTAGCCAAGCTACGTAATTTCGGGTGCTTGGTACAATGTTCGGTGGCCTGAACGCATGAGTTCGGTCGCCTAGGGGTCTTTTTGAACTAAAACCATCGGTCGCCCGGGTTGATGAAAAGTTCCCTTTAAAGGGTTTGGGCACCCAGGGAAGATATGCACAAAAAGGTTTGGTCACCTGAGAGCTCAAGTCAACTTCTGACTTAACAACAGTTCAGCGCCTGAGGAATTTTGAACTTCATGGGTTCGGTCACCCGTGCTCTTTTAACTTGCTTAGTTTTGTTCAATTTTTTAGCGCAATAAAAACACACTCATACATTTTATGCTATATGTGTGAGTGTTGGAGCCTAAGGTCTTGCTATGGAATAATTGAGTATACCCTATATCCTATATGCATGATGTGCAGGTGATAAACATACAACCACAACCTAGGTTACTATTACAAACCCGTATAAATTATTACAAACCAATATGAATTACAAATACAAAATTACAAATACAAGTCTTCGTGGTCTTCTTGTTTCTTCAAGTGTCCTTCCTTATAAGCACTTGACAATCATCAAATATTGGTATTTGTCATTATCAAAACCGAGTGCGACCTATGAGGTCAACAAAAACTCTCTAAAAATATTTTGTACTATTTTTTTATATACTCCCATATACGCAAGCTTTCACTCATTCTCTTTCTTATATTTCTTCTGTAAAATCTTCTTAGAAAGAGAGCATTGATTCTCATTCTTCATTTGCAAATTTATTGCCCCTGAAGATTGATTGATTATTCATTATTATGAGCATTATACATTTCATTTCTAAGCTTATACTCTCTTATTCATTCATATATGATAATCATTTTTTTAGAGTGAGCATGAGTTTTTCTCGTACTGTTTCATTGATAAATATTGTTGGGAAAAATCTCTACAGCTTGTGAATCTTTGCACTTGCAAGATTCAAAAGCTAGTCTTTGTGAAAATTGAAAAATATCTTTAAAGCTAATCATCTTTATCTATTAAACCTTGACATTGAAAAATATATTTTGGAGATATTACTCTTGTTTTTAAAATATCTTTGATATATGTTTAGAAAATATTATATATTTATAACAAGGATCATATTCACCATCATCTCTCACAATATTTCATATATATATATATATATATTTATATTTTAAGAGGTATCATATAAACTCTACTGAGCTTAGACTCCATCATACAAGAGTGCATTGCGTTTATTGTTGTACACATCTGCTTATTGGAGAAGCATTTTATTTGCATAAAAATCATATTATTATCTTTGTATTCCAAGCGTGGTTTGAAGAGGAATACACCGTCTTGTAAGGTGTATTGGTTTACCTCCAGCCCAGTTAGGTGAGCTGAGAAAACGTTGCCTTGTAAGGAGATCTGGTTTGGTTTCGCTTGGTAAGTGATTTGAAGAGACTCCGTCTCATAAGGAAAATTAGTTGTGGCTCAGTCCCGTAAATTGAGCTAGGGAGACTTCTCCCCACAAGGAGAGTTGTAAATGGCATCACTCGGTCTAGTTAAGTGAGCATATAGTGAAACCCTCAAGTGGGTTGGCTTGAGACGGGGACGCAACCTTGATAACAAATTCTATGTTATTCTCTCCCTACGCTCTTTACATTTCTATATGTGGATGTCTATAATTACTTTTTGATATTACTATATGTGTGCTTGAATACAGATTTGTAAATTGATTAAGAATATACTGAAACTATCATAGAAGTTTAATTTATTGCACACTCATATATCTGTTTGATTTGTGTTCAATTAGACAAACCCTAGGTTGTGTAATACTAGTTGCAATTTTAATTAGACTTATGAATTTTAAAATATCCAATTTGCCCCCTCTTGGGAAGACACCATTCACATCATTAGTCATTCTTTGGTGCGCTTCCCTTACATATATAAATATTATATCCTAAATCACATTAAAATAAAAAAAGGAACCCGATCAAGCTGAGTTAGAAAAAAATTGCTAATACAATACATGGACTCTTCTTTTTCAACTTGCTAAGGGTACAAATTTATCAATTTCTCATTCTTCTATTGGAGAGTTAGTGAAGGGAAGAGCAATGCCTCTTTTATACATAGATGTTGTGCCTAAATCAACATCATGGCATTACAACTCAAAGTGGAGTTTTAATTTCCTAGAAAACATACATGTTAAAGATCCTTTCTTGTCAAAACAAGAAAGCAAAATTGAACATGTTTTGTCTTTTTGGAGAGCATTGATTTATTTGAAACTAATTTATGTGCAGGTAACAAAGTGCATTCTTTGTTGCAACTTAGATTTGGAGACCAGTCAGTTTAAGTTATAAACCTGCACCCAACAAATAAAACTCCTCCTAAGCCTCCTCCAAACATACTGTGATGTTTTTCTTTCCTTTATTTTCATTTTTTATTATTTTTTTATTCATAGATTATTTTCATGTACATTTTCCTTTAGTTTCAGTTTTTCTTTTCCCTTACTTTTCTACCCAGGTACTCTTCTACTTCACTTATTATAATTCTTTTACTTTTCTTTTCAATCATTAAGGATAATGTTTTTATTTAGTTGGGAGGAGAGAATATGTATGCGCAATAGTGTGTTGCCATGAGATTGAATTTTAATGTGGCATTTGCATATGATGTTTGCATGTGTTAGACAACTTTGCAATTTGGTCCACCTTAGGAAAGTGGTGGCATTGAGCACAAAGAATACTAAATTCCTTATTTTTGAACGTTAAATGCTAATTTTTTTTCTAATGCTAATATGGAACATGTAGGATGTAGTGCCAATCAATGTTTAAATCAAAAAGGAAATTTATCCATTTCACTTAGTGGCAACCAAGGGATGGATGTCGAAAGTTTTTCTAAACACACCCAACACAAGTCAAAATACTTAGAAAGACTACCTTAGATAATATTTGGTTGATGTATACTTCAGTTGTTTGGGACTCTAATGAACCATATCCTAATGGCTTTAAAAAAAAAAGGGGAAAAATAAAAAGTTTGAAGCATTTGGAAATGAGAAACAAGCCAGGGATCAATTTAAAAAAGAAAAGAAATAAAAAGAGGGAAACAATTGTGTATTGAAAAGGGCTACCCACTACTGGGGTCCAAATTAAATAACAAAGTGGGTACCTTCTAAGGTGTAATAGCGTGAAAGCCACCATTGTACATTAATGTACTAGAAAAGGCTACCTACTATCGGGGTCCTAATGAAATAAGAAAGTGGATTTCTTTTAAGGTGTAATAGTTTGAAAGCCGCCACTACAATGGTTTTGAAATAGAGTAAAACCGTGCAGTTCTTAGATTAACTGTTGTAAATGAAAATGTTAATCTCTATTGGTAGTCAATCTTAGAATTTTGACCTTATTTCCATTCACACGAGCTTTGTTACATTCCATTACCTTAGTTGATTTACTAAATGGTGCATAAATCTCTCAGTTGATACTTAAGTTGAATTAATCTATTTCTCGTGTTCCGAAACTCATTAAGCATATTTCATGGCATGTGATTTTCAAAAGTATAGGAATTATTCTTGCTACTCCCCTAGTATTAATGCATTCACATTATTTGCTAGAGACTAGCAAAACATTAGTTGGGGTGTGTGATTACGCATCAAAGTTGCGTAATTAGGTGTATAAAAGATTAAGGATTACAATTTTATTTAAATGTCTAATTACATCCAATATTTCAATATTGAGCTCAATTTATAATATTTGAATTTTTATTCTATTTTTATTTGTAAATTTACCCGTAATTGTCTTTAATTTTTGTAAGGTATTTTTTGGAATTAAAGAAGAAATAAAGATGCATATGCAAAATATGGAGTGGGACATGCAATTGGAGGTGTTAAGTGCAAAATGAAGCTAATTGGGCAATTATGAACAATTTCAACATTGCTTCGTAATTTGAACATAACTCACTCACCTGAGCTATGATTAAGATGATTCAAGATGCATTGGAAAGCCACGAAAAAGTTCTACAACTTGTGTGGTTTGAGTTTTGAGAGATACTGGCTGAATGAAGGTCAAAATTAGGCTTGAAGTTGCTGCACATGCACTTTTGGCATTCTGGAAAGTTCCTTAGCTTGCAATTCTAATACGCGAAGATGACGCGGTTTATTTTCAGGAGTTTCCAGATCTGGTGCGTGAAAAATTTCAGCTGGTATTTTTGGGAATTAAAAGAGAAACAAAAAGGTAGTCGTGCATGTGTGTGGAACAAGACTCAAATTAAAATGCATGCATAGGCTTGACGACAAGGGGTTATGCAAAATACAAGGAAGGATATGAGCCTAATATATTGCATAGCCCATGAAATTAAAATGAGACTGGAGTGGGCCTGCTGCTTGTAAATGAAATTGAAATTGAAAATAAAAGGCAAGGGCGGCAGCACATGCATGCAAAAAGGCAATGCAGCCAAGGAGAAAATGGGGATTAAATTGAAGGAAGTTGGGGTGCCACCAAGGTAAATAATTGAGGTGTGCATGGGCCAGGAAAAGGTGGACAATAATGTAGTCTTTTTTTTTTTGCGAAGGGGGGGGGGGTGAATATAAATCAGATTTAATTAGGTCTTTAAGGGCTAGAAAAAGGCTAGGGCACCATGGTTTTTTTTTTGTGGGGGGGGGGGGGGATATAAATCAGATTTAATTAGGTCTTTAAGGGTTGAAAAAAGGCTAGGGCACCATGGTAAAAATCATGCATGGGCCATGCAAAGTAAGGCCCATGCACTACATTGAAGAGAGAAGAAAACCATGCAGCTGTGAAGTTAACAAACAAAAAAGGGCATTAAAGGACTTTTAGTTGGAAAAGTAAAGGAGAGATTTTAGGTTACTTTTTGGGGAAAATCTAAAAAAGAGAATAGGGTTGGAGATTCAAAAGGAGAGCCGCCGCTACCACTGTGCTGTGTGTAGGACAGGGAGGACTCTCAGCCTCTTCAGATTTTCAGTCATCTTCTCTCTCTATCTCTCTTTCCCTCCCTCTCTTTCTATCTCTCTTCTCTCACTCCATTTTATTTATTTATTTATTTATTTTACATTATTGTTATTTCAATATTTGTCATAATGCTTTGTTTGAATTTATTATTTTTTGAGTTTATCTATATTTAAGCCATTGTTGAGTAGAGGTTATTTTGGTTAAGCTATTGTTGGGTTTAATTTTGTTTAAGGGGTTGATGGATTGATTTTCATTTAAGTTAATATGGATTTATTTGGTTTAAGCAATTACTTGAGTTTACTTAATGTTGGATTTATTTTATCTTGTACTTCAATTTGTAGGATTCTGATTCAAGTTTTTTTTTTTTTTTTTTTTTTTTTTATTTCCTGCAATTTCTATTTCATATGATGATATTGTTTAATCTAAGAATCTTGTTCTCCTTTTCTATTCCCTGTCATTTACTTTTTGTCATTTTATGTTCTTCATTTATGTTTCGCGTTGTTTTAATTTCGTCACAAACTCTCAAAAACCCTAAGAAATTAAATCTGAACTGTGTTCAATAAATGCTTTTATATATATATATATATATATATATATATTTTCCCTTTATTTTTTAACGTGAGTTTGAAAGTAATCTACATTCCCTGAGGAGACAATCAGGCTTTTGGGCTAATTATTACATGACATAACTCTTATACTTGGGATAGCCTTTGCACTACTCATTTTAGAGTGAGACAACTCTCTAATAGGTTGACCACGCACAAGCCTTGGTGTTGGCCTCATCAATCTTGGGTGCTTCACGTTCCGCTCGTAGAACAAGAGCATCTCATCCATGATGAGCTAAGGAATATCAAACTTCATATTCTGATGCATGTCATAGAGGAAATGCAAATGAATGTCACGCCTCTCCGAGTGATGTCTAAATGCTTAGATGTTGCATTGTAGGATGAGGTCTAAAAGAAGCAGGTAATCGGGTAAGCTTCTCCGTGCCATTCATGTACCTTGCTACATGTGGCCACCCTCGTAATGGAGGTCGTGAAATATACAACTGATGATGTGGTGGACGTCTGAAGAGTCGAGGGCCTCCCACAGTGAATCATCAACCTCCTCATGGGACCACGCCCTCCCAATCAATGCTAGAGTCAAGTCGAACCCTATGCCTTGAACTATAGTAGTCTAAATGCTTGTGTGGGGGTCGTAATGTAGGTTTTGGTAAAAATCCTAGGCCAAGACCGGATGATAGGTGGTGGTGGGTGGGATTATATAGTGAGCCATTTTCCTTCTCTTCAGAACCTCTAGGCAACATTTCCTCTAGTGGTGAGCTTGTGTCTCATCTAGCTGAAACGTATACATTAGCTGAAAATCAAAACCTTAAGGGTCATCCTCGGTGCCCTCATCCCCCTAGAAGTCTATGCCTGCCCACTCTGGGCCTTTGAACCCCTAGTCGTCAGCTTGGAATGAGGGCTCTGATATGAATCGGATGACGACTTGACTCTCGATTGGTCGTCGACTCTCTTCCACTTGGCAGCAGTTCATGGGGTTGCTAGGCAGTACCCCAGGACTCTGATTAGCGTGGCATTGTCTAAGACAATATATTTAGGTTGTTAGGAAGGTGGCTAGGTATGTAAGTGGGGTAGAAGATGGCTAATGTAGAAGATGAAGGGCTACAGTCGTGGCGAGGGGTGGAGAAAAGCCCACTAGCATATGGTAGGCAAAGGGATGAACCCTATGTTAACTAGGGAGTGTTTCTCATATAAGGAATGGATTAAAGGAGTTAGGGCTGGTCATCGGAGGATCACCGAAGCTCTAGAAAGGCTGAGGAGGCTTGGGTAACTAGGACTAAGGTGGGTGCGACTAGGGGTACGAAGAGGGAAATAGATGAGGAAGTTAGGGCTTCACGGGAGGGAAAGGAAGTTAAAATTTTTTTACAATATCGACCAGGTTATACCAGCTCTGTGCTGGTTGCACCTTAGTTGCACCCCAACTGAATCAAGAAAGCTAGCTTTCGACTAGGTCGTGCTAGAGTGGAGTGCTGGTCGCGCCTTGGTCAAACTCCTTACGAGTTTGGAAGCTCAATATATTCAAAGGCTTGACTAGATCGTGCCAGAGGCAGTTCTAGTCGTGCCCTGGTTGAGGTTCTTGAGAATTTAGAAAACCGGCAGACTTACACAATTTTGACTAGGTTGCACCTATAAGTGCTTGTCGCACCCTAGTCGAACCTCAACTAATCTATGACCTATTCCTTGGACCCTAGACTCGACCTACTATAAAATGTGAAACCTATGGACTTAGAGAATATAGAAAAATTAGAAATGTAATTAGGTTGCCTCCCAGAAGCGCTAAGTTTACCATCTTCTGCCAAACGCAATGAATGCTAATTTCAAACTCACCTAGTTTCGAAAATAGGATTTTCTTCCACCATGCCCCCATTAAACAACTTCTCACTTACCCAAAGCCTTCCCTCTAAGCTAGAGACTGAGTCATAAATGGAAAAGAACTACTCAAATAGGTCCTCCAAGCTAGATATAAAGGGGCTATCAGGCTTAAGTATATCCTCAAAAGGATTGTTCCAAAGAATCAAGGGGGCCACTTTCGTAACACATTCTTAAATCATGTCAATCTACACAGATTGGATGTCATTAGAGGTATATTAGGAAGCGTGAAACATATTCAGCCGGAGCTGCATGTTGCCAAAGGATACATCCATGATCCCAGTTCTACACTAAATGCACGCATTAGCCGTGGCTAAGAATGGTCTTCCTAAGAGGATGGGGATTGAATCTTTGATTGGGTCGGTAGGTTCCATATCCAAGACTACAAAGTCCATAGTGTAATAAAACTCTCCAAACTTCACTAAGACATCCTCAACAACACCCCGAGGCCTTTTTACGAATGTGTTAGCGAAGCTCAGTGTGACCAGAGTGGGTTTAAGCTCTCTTAGGATGAATTGCTCATAAACCGAGTATGAAAGTAAGTTCACACTCGCACCCAAATCTAAAAAAGCCCTATCAATAGTGTAATCACCGATTACACATGAGATGGTGGCAGCACCAGGGTATTTAAGTTTTTTATGGAATGTGACCTAAAAGAATTAAGCTCACTTCCTCGGTTAGCTGTTTGTTCATGTGCACACTAGATTTGTGCTTTTGGGTACACAAGTATTTAAGGAACTTGGCATATGCAGGCACTTCCCTAATAACATCTAAGAGAGGAATGTTGACCTTGACTTGCTTGAATGTGTCCATAATGGACTCAGTATTGGTTTCCTTCTTAGAATTTGAGGGTGCATGAAGGGCTACAGAGTATGGCATTGCAGGGACATAGTTGGGGAGTGTGCCGTCATTGAAGGGGGTAGGTTTCTCAATATCAGTTACTAGATTAGAGGAAGAAGGATTATATGATTCAGTATTGGGCTCTTCCCTCACATTCTCCCTACCCTTTTTCTTGGTCTAACATCTCCCCAACCCTATTATATACCTCCCTACCACTCCTAAGAATGGTCACATCCTAGGCTTGCTCATGATATGTTGAATGACTAGCGACTGGCTCATATTCTACCCCATACTGGCCTTGAGGGTTCACTAGAGGCTAACTCGGCAACTTACCTTTATCACTTCTACTTAAGGATGTAGCTAGTTGGCCTATGGTGGTTTCTAGGCAATAGACTAGGAGTGGGAGTGGAAGTGGAGTAATTGTCGATCAATTTTATGATCAGCTTCAATGCCCTTAAGGGCTTATAGAACCATCTCCTAAAAAGATCTATCGTATTGGGGTTGAGGAGGAGATGGTTGCTAGTAAGTTGAAGGTCGACGGGCAGATAGGGGACAATTTTGAGGATTTTGAAATGGGCAAGGAGGTGGAGCAATTGGTGATTGCTGAGACCTTTGAGCTTAAAAACCCAGAACTTGTGGCTTCCAGGAGATATTAGGATGTTAACTCCACATAGGATTGTACTTATTAGAATAAGGATCAATTGTTGGCATGTCGTATCAATTATGGGTGGCCTAACTCCTCCTGCACAAAATCAGGTGTGGCAGGTGTATGGGGGCGCAATTATAATAGGTGTGAGAGGGATTTGAGTTGATGACACACACCTCTGCACATGCCACATGCTGAGGTTATTGTCCTAAGGACAAGAATTTATCTCGTTTCTTCACAATGGTGTGCAACATGGGTGAAAGGTCATGGTCTGCAGCTAACTTGTAAACTCCCTTAGGATAGGAAGAGGAAGGTTGGGATGGTCTATGAGTAGCAATAGTATGATGCTGAGAATTCTCGGCAAAGGTCTGAAAAAGAGTCCAAACCTCATTCTCATGCTTCGTGAGGAAAGTACCTTCACAAGATGTATCTACCATGGCTCTCTCACACTCAGCTAATCCTTCATAAAATGTCTGAACTAATTGCCACCTAGGTACTTAGTGATGTGGGAATTTATATAGAAGGCCCCTAAAGCGCTCATATGTCTTGAAAAATTATTCCCCATCCAATTTGGAGAAACTAATGATTGTTTTACTAAGTTGGTTAGTCTTCCCAATAGGGAAGTTTTTTTTCAGGAATTCGTGTTGTGTGGTGGCCCATTTGGTAACCAAGTTTGGCTCTAGGTAATTAGTTCAATATTTGACTTTGTCCTTAAGAGAGAATAGAAGTAGCCTTAAATGGAGGGCATCATCACCAAAGTGAGGTATACGGATGGTGGAACAAATTTCAAGAAACTCGTCTAGATGCTTGTATGGATTTTTAGTTGAATTCCCAAAGAAGTTGGGAAGCATCGAGATGGTGGAGGTCTTGATTTCAAACTGTGTAGCATCAACATTTAGAAACTGGATGCAAGAGGTGTATGCATTAGGTGTGAAGTAGTCCCTCAAGAGCCGAAGAGGTTGCTCCTCCGCCATGACGGGGAGCAAGAGGTTTTGGATTTTTGTAAGCAGGAATTGGTCGGGGTTCAGCCTTTAGAGGACTCAGCTAACTCGAGACTAGAGGTAGATTTCCTAATTAACCTACAAGTTCTCTAAATCTCAGGGTCTATAGGAACTAACTCAGGATCCAAAGAGCGCAAACCTTGTATATACAAGTTCAACACACAATTAAAACTTCAAATATAAAAAATAAAAATAAAAAATAAAAAATAAAAGAAAATAAAGAAAAAAAAAGCACATACTACACTAGAAATTGGCTTACTACCATAACTGAGTCCTCGACAAGGGCACCAAAATTTGGTAGGCTCACCAAGGTTTGGGTCCTTAACTACCAAAAATAGTATTTATAACCCAATTAAGCCCAAGTTCTATAGAACAATGAATGAGTTGGGTGTCGAATTTAAGGCACTTAATGCAGTTGTTTACCAATTTTAGCCTAGTTTACTACGCTTTGCTTAAAAGGAAAAAGATAAGATTTTTAGGTTGTTTTCTAAACTACTCAAGAAATGAAAGTAAATTGTAATTAAAGCTACTCCTAAAAGGATGATATTTTTAGGCTGTCGTTCGTGATAACTATGTCCGGTCAGCTATCCATACTAGGTTAGATGCTTAAGTGAACCATTCAAGTGGCATAGTGTTGGAAATGGTGTGATCCCAAGAGTGGGGTGAATTCGATTTTAAAAAATTTTGGCAAATTCAAACATTTACACCAATTCACCACATGTCATATCGCATTTATAATACAAATGTGTATGCAAAATAATTAAACTATGAGTGCAGGCATACATGTGCGCATTATAACTCATTTAATTTAAATGTATGCATGCAAATAATTGCAATAGTAAATAAACAAGCATACACATATAGAAATTTAAGTGCAAAATTTAAATAAGATAGAGAGAGAGTGACATGCGATATTTGTTATCGAGGTTTGGCCAAACCAGCCTACGTCCCCACCTTGGCCATACCCCCTGAGGATTACACTATCTCTGCCCACTTAAATACGCAGAACAAAAGTTGTTACAACCTCTCCTTATGAGGCAAGGTAAACCCCAACTCATTTGCAAGGTTGAACCCAACTTGTCTAACTTACGAGGTTGAGACTCCCAAGTTCAATTTTTGGGCTAAACCGAACCGGTCTCACTTATGGGGTTGAGACTCCCTAGTTATATTACGGGTTGAACCCAACCGATACAATAAAAATGCTTTTTGTACAAAAATATGGTTCTGAATACAAGCAGCGATGTACAATGTCAAAACACTAAAACATACACTCTCTTATGATATGAAATGTGCTCGGTAGATAAAGGGTATGTTTCTCAAAATATTTTTGCTATCTTTGAACATAATATGTATGATGAAGACTTCAAAGATTTAAATCATAAACCAAATATTTCTCAAAAAAAATATTTTCAATAAGACGTAGGAGGACCTAGGGTTACAGTTTCAAAAACTTTGCACAAAACAAAATATATACATTTGAAGATCTATGTGCAAATCAAAGCAAGTAAAAGCCCAAATAAAGTACTCCCTTGTAAAAATGACTTACAATAATAAATGAAAGAGAGTTTTGGAGAGTAAAAGATTTGTCCCAAGAAATAGTTTTTGTAATAAAAAATAGGTTGGGGGAACTTTGATTAACAAGAGGTTAAAACTATTTGAGAGAAAATATTTTCTAATTAAAGTTACTAATCTAAGTTATGAAAGGGTATATATAAAGTTTGGGAAATTTTTTCCCGTTAGGGACACACGGGGTATTATTAAAAAGTTAAATTTATTTTCAAACCTGTTTTAGCATTTAAAAATACTGCAACCCAACTGTTTCAGTCGCCCAATCCTTAGGGTCCGTCACTCGAACACTCACAAAGAGTAAAAGAAAATTTTTGGGTTCAGATGACGATGGGCAACGATGGGTCGGCTGACTCAAGCTATTTTCCAAACCTTCGTGGTTTTAGTCACCCGGTGAATGGTTCGGTCTACTGAACCTCACAATTCGGTCACTCGAGGTGATTTAGAACTATAAGTTCGGGCGATCAGGCTAGGTAGAAAAAATCAACTTTAAGGTTTGTTCGACAATGGGCAATTAGTTCAATTTCGTTTAGTCACCCGAGGCTTAGTCAACATTTTGACTTTTTGGCCAACAGAGTGTTCGGTCGACTGAGGTGTTTATAACTGAAATGGGTTAATCGATCGAGCTATTTAAGTACCCCAAAAATACAACATCGGTCGATCAAAGGTCGACTGAAGTCTGCCCTAAGGTCTGTCTATGGCGTATCTAAGCATTAAGTCATATAATGCAGATATGCATTTATTACATACCAAACTATAAAAACTTAAATGAATATACAAATTAAATCAAATACGTCTTCTTCTTCACTTTTCAAACATCATGGAGTACTACAAATTTGAGCTTTAAGTCCTGTCTTGACTTCCATTTTCTCTTGATCTTATATGTGACTTGAATTATACCTGTTCACACACTAAAATACACACATAAGAGACACTTGTGTTTGTCAGGATCAAAACAAAGATCAGACTCAAAAAGTCAACAGTCTCGCCCTTTTTTGATGACGACAAACACATGAGAGCAAAATGGGTACAGCCTGAAAAGGCTCTCCCCCCCCCCCCCCCAAAAAAAATGATAAGCATAGAGAATATAAATAGTAAGGTTCAGGAATATTCACAAAATAAAACATTACAAATGATCATGCATTTAATTTTAGCATTCAAGCACAAGCACAAATAATTGCCCCTATGTAATTTGCCCTCAAGATATTTCCCCTTTTTAGGTCATAAACATTTTTCTCATAAAATTCTCCCATTTTTGTCATCAGCAAAAGGGCTAGGGTAAGTTAAAAACATTTTGTGTATTTAAAACAAACTTAAGAAAGAGAACTCCCATTTTTGAAAAAAAAAATCAATTTTCTTAGAAAATACTCTCCTTTTTTGTTTTTGGCATTTAGTTTTCATAAAACAATAACTGGTCATTCAAAATAAAAATTTCATGAAGAACAAAGTCAAGCCAGAAATATACACAAACCATTGCAATTTAAGCATTTCATAAGACCTGCCAAAAGAAATATAAATGCAAAGCATGCGACACACGAAAGCAAGTGAAGGTTTGAGTATAGGATTGGTCTAACTAGTTCATATGCATTTCATGTAAAATCCATGAACCAATTATGCAATGCAACGCCTTTAAAAGACCTGAAAATTTTCATGACAGAAAATTTTCAAAACATTATAACACAAGTCGTGAAACCATTTAGGCATACAAGCAAGAAATAAGATATATTCTATATAGGTTCATTTCTTGCATATATCCCTTATGATTTTCGATAAAGACAGGGGGCTTATGCTTGCTGAAAACGAAACTTTAATTTAAAGATCAAGCAAGCATTTTTTTTTTTTATGGTTTTTCATTTAAACACATATTACAAAGTACCAGAAAAAATGCAACCATATTGATCCAAAGATATTAAATAAATTTAAAATCAGGGATCATATGGTAAAACAAGGAATTGTGGCAAACTAAATGTTTTCATTTATAATTTTCAATAAAAACAACATGCTTTAAAGTATATAAACCACAAAAAATTTCAAGAACAGATCTAAGCCTATAATGTTGGTGAGCATAGCAAGATATAATTTTATTTTTTAGGTGCTCCCCCTATCAATCAGAATATGTGCTTAGATACTGTGGATAACACACGCACCAGAAAATGCAAACATTAAGTTATGTGGAGTGTTCGTGCATACAAAGAGAAATCAATATCAAAGATAATTCAGTGAAGACAAGATATGATGTTCAGGGTGCGCGAAAAGGTCTTAGGACTCAACAAGTATAAACAGTAATAATGTGAGTCCATGGGTCAAGTAACTTAAATCCTTTTCTTGAAGGTTGGGGCTTAAACTCCCTAGTATAATATCAAGCACGCATAAGTGCATTAAAGGGCAAGGATGAATTTTCATTTAAGCACATTTAACATATGGTCATCCTTTACGACAAAACTCAGTATACAAAAGACTATTGACATTAAGTACATATTGCTTTTTATTATGAGTGGGGCTTAAGCTCCCCCTGTATATTTACATGCACACATACTTACATTATGGTTCAAGGATGATAGTCATTTAGGAACATTTCTCATATATTCATCCTTTCTAAGAATTTTAGTATGCATCAAATATAAAACATTTAACACATATGCATGACATATTGCATTTCATATAAAATGCACGATAACCAAATAAGGCTATACTCAGAGGTAACGCAACAAAGGTTAAAAAAGGATGACATAACTAAAAAATACAATGAGTGTGTACAACATAAAGCCTCCCCCTAAGTTATGCAATTGCTCTAGTTTATGGACCATCATCAAAACATGTGACGTTTAATTTTAGAGATAATGCTTTACCATTTAGGTTCTGAGTGAAAGTGCATAACCCAACGATTTGGACCATATGGTGTCCATGAACTAGTCCCTCATAGGACAACTTAATGTGTACATGTTTTAATTTATACCTTTTTGGATTTACATGTACTAACTTATTTAATAAACTAGCATCCTAGGAAACAAACATATAGACTGTGCATGTTTTTTAGTTTAGCATGTAACATTTAAAATTCAACATGCACCAGTGAACGGTTCAGCATGCACCTATAACTAAGGATAAAAAATAATATTCTTTTATGATTCACTCATCCTTTCAAAAATATTTTAGCATGCATTAAATTATTATCCTAATACATGGTTTCATTTTTGGGAAAAGTTCTACCAAAACTTCGGCAGCATTTTGTCTGTAAATTGAATATTTTCCCATTTTTCCACGTACCTAAAACCTGTTAGATTCATGCAATCAATTTATAATTCAGCTCAAGCATGCAAGAACCTACATCCACTACCAGTATGCAATTCACATCATTGCAATTCACCATGCAGGAGGCATTCAAGATAAACATGCATTTAGTAGTTCAAACAATAGTTCATAAAAATAAACTATCCATTAAATAATATATTCACTTTTACAAGCAATGGACAGTGGCATTCAGCTCAAATAAATTATCCATCAAATATAGTTGAACTTCAAGCGAAGGATGGATATATATACATCTATCACTCAATTCATCTAATAAACATGATAAGATAGGTATAATATAATTTATTGCTTATTGGATGGATTTTAAAATTGCTGCTTCCCCTCAATTATGCAGCCAAAGATTTATATATTCAATTAATAGTATTTGACATAACTAGTATTTTCTAATTTGGGGATAAACTTATGAATTTATTATATTTATTTTATCATTTGTAAATAATTTATCATTTAAGCTCAATGATGAGTTTAGGATTTTACATTTCATACCATGATATATATTTCCTAAAACTCGCTACAGTATGAATGACAAATTATATTATATTTAAGACTTTTATGTTAAAGTCTTTTAGAAAATAAATATAACTTTGTCCATTTCCAGGGGATAGCCAATATAAGCATATATTCACCAATCACAAAAATGTCTATGTATATTAAGCTTGATTGGATATGATCATTAAGACTCATGTATTGAATTGATTTACTAATGGTTCATAGTATGATAATAGTGTATATTAAAGTTTAAACTTTTAAGCACAAAGTACAATTCATGCAATTAAAAACATCATAACTCCTTATATAATATATTTTAATAAAAATCTTATGAGAATTAAAAATGTTCCTATGTGGCTTCTCTTAAGATGGCATACAAATATCGCAAGATTCGCATAGTAAGAATAGATATGAAACATACAACATGTGAGTCAAGCATCAAATAAAGTAAAAGGAGGAAGATATATACCTTTCCAATTTACTCCTTCTTAAGCGTTTAAGCTCGGTGTTGCATCTATTTCTCTCTCAATTTTTCAATACCACTAACGGTTCCTAAAATCCTCAGCGCTAAGAAACAATATGAACTTGTAAAAGCATTAGTGACTAAAGCACAATAAAAATATGCATTGCAATTAATTGATAGGCATTAAAACACATGTCATGCAAATTCAAATCATTTTCAGGTTTGGGAAACATGCATTCTAAAATCATTTTTCTATAGGATTAGATTTTCTTTTTCAAAACTCTTTCCAAATCCTCTGATAATCTGATTTTACTAAAACATTTTCAAATTTCAATAGTAAAATCTATACGATAAAACAATAGAGGATTTGCAAAGGGTTGACCCTCAAAACAAGGATACACTGAAACATAGTCATTGCAATCTTTATGCAAATAGCAGTTAAACTTATTGCAACCAGGCTCTGATACCATTTTTTGGAAATGGTGTGATCCTAAGAGGGGGTGAATAGGGTCTTAAAACATGTTGGCTAATTCAAATATTTACACCGATTCACCACATGTTATATCCCATTCATAATACAAACGTGTGTGTAAAATAATTAAACTATGAGTGTAGGTATACACGTGGGAAGTATAACTCATTTAATTTAAACGCGTGCATGCAAATAATTGAAACAATAAATAAATAAGCATACACATATAGAAATTTAAGTGTGGAAATTTAAATGAGATAGAGAGAGAGAAACACACGATATTTATTATTGAGGTTCAGCCAAACCAGCCTACGTCCCTGCCTTGGACATACCCCCCCAAGGATTTACTCTATCCATGCCCACTCTAATGGGTGGAACAAAAGACATTACAACCTCTTCTTACGGAGTGAGGTAAACCCCAGCTCAATTACAAGGCTAAGCCCAACTTCTCTCACTTACACTATTGAGACTCCTCAGTCCACTTTCTGGGCTAAACCTAACTGATCTCACTTATGGGACAGAGACTCCCTAGTTTAATTATGGACTAAACCCAACCAATACAATAAAAATATTTTTTGTACAAAAATATGCTTCTAAATACAAGTAGAGATGTACAACGTGAAACCTCTAAAACATACACTCTCTTATGATGTGAAATGTGCTCAGTAGAGTAAGGGTGTGTTTCTTAAAATATTTTTGCAATCTTTGAACATAATATGTATGATGAAGACTTCAAAGGTTTAAGCCTTAAACCAAATATTTCTCCAAAAAAAATTTTCAATAATACGTAGAAGAACCTAGGGTTATAGTTTCAAAAACTTTGCACAAAAAAAAATATATGCATTTGAAGATCTATGTGCAAATCAAAGCAAGTAAAAACCCAAATAAAATACTCTCTTGTAAAAATGATTTACAATAATAAATGAAAGAGAGTTTTGGGGAGTAAAAGATTTGCACCAAGAATTAGTTTTTGTAATAAAAAATAAGCTGGGGCAACACTGATTAACAAGTGGGTAAAAATATTTAAGAGAAAATATTTGCTAATCAAAGTTACTAATTTAAGTTATGAAAGGGGTACATATAGAGTCTGGGAAATTTTTGACCACTAGGTACACGTTGAGTATTATTAAAAAGTTTAATTAATTTTTAAACTCATTTTAGTATTTAAAAGTACCACAACTCGACAGATTCAGTTACCCGATTCTTAGGATCGATTTCCCGAACATTCACAAAGAGTAAAAGTGAATTTTTGGTTCGGTTGACCATAGGCAATGACTAATCGGCCGAGTCAGGCAATTTTCCAAACCTTTATGGTTTTAGTCGCCCAATGAATGGTTCAGTCTGACAAACTTCACAATTCAGTCGCCTGAGGTGATTTAGAACTATAAGTTTGGGCAGTGGGGGCGGGTAGAAAAAAGTAAGCTTTAAGGTTCGGTTAACTGTGGACAATTAGTTCAATTTTGTTCGATCGCCCAAGGCTTAGTCAATATTTTGACTTTTTGGCCAACAGAGTGTTCGATTGACTGAGGTGTTTATAACTGAAATAGGTCAGCCGACCGAGGTTATTAAAGTACCCCAAAAATCCAACATCGTTCTGCCCTAAGGTCTGTCTATGGCGTATCCGAGTATTAAGTTATATCATCCAAGATGTATGCATTTATTACATACTAAAATATAAAAACCTAATTGCATATACAAATTAAATCAAATATGTCTTCTTTTTCGCTCTTCTGACATCATGGAGTACAACAGATTTGAGCTTTAAGTTGTGTCATGGCTTCCATGTTCTCTTGATCTTATATGTGACCTGAATTATACCTGTTCACGCACTAAAACACACACATAAGAGACACTTTGTTTGTCAGCATCAAAACAGAGATTGGACTCAAAAAGTCAACAATCTCCCCCTTTTTGATGATGACAAACACATAAGAGCAAAATGGGCATAGCCTGAAAAGGCTCCCCCCAACAATATTGTTAGAATTGGTGTATTCCCAAGAGGGGAGGTGAATTGGAATTTTAAACTTTTCTCCTAGGTTGAACTAGATTTTAGCAGAATATTACAACCTAGGGTCTTTCTATGTAGTTCCAAATACGCTAATAAATATGATATACAGAAATTTAAATCAAGCGCATCATTCACACAATAACATACACGTGCAGTAAATATAAAGTGCGGAAATATGAACAAACACATGATATGTTATCGGGGTTCGTCCAACTGTGCCTACGTCCCCGTCTCTAGCTCACAAGACCGAGGATTTCACTAATAGCTCACTTAAGGGTGGAGTGACACCTATTACAACCAGGTCAATTAGCATAGGGTGGACCTCAACCTTAACTAGGTCAATTAGTGAGACTGACCTCAACCTACACACCTTAATAGGATGGCGCACCTAGCTTTCCTAACCGAGTCTAAGCCAATCCGGGACTATTCTAGGGCTAGTCTCCCTCTTTAGGCCGGTGCCTAGAAATACAACAGATGTGTATTACAATCAAATGGTACAGTGATTGTGCTTTCTTGTAAAGCATATATGTACCCAAATACGCGCAATTACATACACCACAAATGATATAATAAGTAAGCTAAGTGTGGTCCAATGTTTCAACTCTCAGATATATATACTATTAGTGTAATAAGTGCATGAGAGTATGAATCAGGCAATCTTTGTATCACAAGATTTTCAGCCAATAAGTTCACACAAAAATGTCAAATTTCAAATATATCAATTAGTAGGATGTCTCAAGCATGTAAATATCAAATAATGTATATGCTTGGTTTGCAAAAGATGTATAATCTTTGTATTCAGTAGATAATATATGAGTGAATGAATGTTGCAACAAAGATCACTATCTCATAAACAAATATCTCTTCAAATATATTTTTCAATATAAAGCACAATAGATATTTGAAAGTGATTATGAAAAGATTTTGCAACCAAAATACTATACGATCTTCTCAAAATATTGCAATGAATATACAACCTCAGAAGATCAAATAAAAGTCTTCTTAGGAGAGACTTATTAACAAAGTCCCCTAAGAATACTTAGGTTTAACTCTCAATAAAATCATATCAACCAAGCGGAACAAGGAGAGTAAACCTTTCTAATCAAGCACTCAATCAACTTATAGAGAGTTTGAGCAATAAGAGAAGGTAAGTATGAGTGGTTGGGGCTTAGGAATGATTATTATAGGATTTGGAAATTTCATAGAATTTCTCCTAATCAAAGTGGATAAGCTCTTGCTAAATTTCACAAATGATCTCATATATATAGACATGGGAAGAGATATGACCGTGAGGGACCTATTGGGTATTATTAGGGAAGTTTAATGACATTTCAAATATTTTAACCCTGTTTAAAAGATGTTTAACTGCGGTAAAAATCAAGGCAAACCGAGAGGTCCGGTCGACTAGAAGAGTTTCGGTGAACCAAAGTTCATATGGTTCGATCGTCCAGGAGGTTTTTGAATTGAGGGATCGGTCGAACGTAAGTGGGCGATTTCCTATTTCTCTGAGGTTTAGTCAACCGGACCATTTTGAACTAGCTGGTTCGGTCGACCAGACCGTTGGGATTTTTCCCGAGGACCCTCGGTCGACCAGGTATTTCAAGTACAAATTTGGCTCGATTGACCAAATGGTCAATTTGTTGACCAGAGAGGGTTTCGGTCGACCGGGGGGGGGGGTTTGAACTACATTGGTTCAATCGACCAACTGTTGACCCAGGCCTGTTTCGGTCGACCAGGGCAAAATGAACTGCCATGGCCGATCGACCGAAAGTGCACAATGTGTGCATTTTGGTCCTGTTTCAATATACATTCACCCTATTCAAGTGCCTAATACATGCAAGTGCAAAGGTGAGTGTCCTAAGGTCACTTGGGGTCCAATTTTGAAGACACCAAAAAAGTCCGGTGTTGGTCGACAAGGTCATTTTGCATTATGGTTGGTTTGAGCTTACGTATTATATCATGCATGTGATGTGTGTAAGCTTATTACAAACCAAAGATTTATTTACTATTACAGACCTTTCCTACTTAAATATTACAGACCCGAATATAAATTACAACAAATAAATTTTATCTAGGGTCTTCAGGGTCTTCGTTTTCCTCCGGGTCTCCGAGTGCCATCATAGGATACTACCAAGATAAACCTGCACACAACTTGGAGGTCATTAAATACCTTAGTATTTGTCATTATCAAAACAGGGTATGACCCTTAGGGTCAACAAATATGCATAAAGAATGTAAACAGTAAAGTTCAAGCATATTCACGAAATAAGACATTACAATCGATCATGCATTTAATTTTAGCATTTAATTACAAGCTCAAATAATTGCCCCTATGTAATTTGCCCTCAAGATATTTCCCCTTTTTAGGTCATAAACATTTTGATCATAAAATTCTCCCTTTTTTGTCATCAGCAAAAAGGAGGAGATTGTTTTTGAATTTGTTTTTGAAAAAAAATTTCAATTTGTTCATAAAATACTCTCTCTTTTTGTTTTTGGCATTTATTTTTCATAAAACAATAACTAATCATTCAAAATAAAAATGACATGAAGAACAAAGTTAGTCCAAAAATATACACAAACCATTGCAATATAACCATTTCATAAGACCTGCCAAAAGAAATATGAATGCAAAGCATGCGGCATATGAAAGCAAGGGAAGGTTTAAGTATAGGATTGGTCTAACTAGTTCACATGCATTTCATGTAAAATCCATGAACTAGTCTTGCAATCAACACCCTTAAGAGATTTGACAATTTTCAGGACAGAAAATTTTCAAAACAATATAACATAGGTCATGAAACCATTTAGGCATACAAGCAAGAAACAAGATATATTATATATAGGTTCATTTCTTGCAAATATATATATGCCCCTTATGATTTTTGATAAAGAAAAGGGGCTTATTCTTTCTTAAAAAGAAACTTTAACTCAGAGATCAAGCAAGCATTGTTTTTCTGGTTTTTCATTTAAACACAAATTACAATGTACCAGAAAAAATGCAACCATATAGATCCAAAGATATTAAAAAAATTTAAAATCAGGGATCATATGGAAAAGCAAAGAATTTGTGCAGTCAAATTATTTTCACTAAAACACACACATAAGAGATACTTGTGTTTATCAGCATCAAAACAGATATTGGACTCAAAAAGTCAACACATAGGGTAACGAAGGTGTACTAATCGTCTAAAGCACCATTGACTAGGGTATACTCTGTCAAGCGAGCACAAAAATACTTTATAGGAACTTTAACCTATTATGTATAAGTGACTAAATCCCTAGCTATGCTTTCTTATCCCCTAGGATTTCATCACAACCAAAGAATTAAATGTGCATGGAAATTAAATACATGGTATTTAAATTGCAGAATTAAAATCAAAGTTGAGTAAATAGACAAGTATTGAAATCAACATCAATTGAAGCTCAAAGGCCTATAATTAGAAATCGGTATTACAATTGAGAACCAACTAATCTATGCGGTAGCACTTAGAACTCAATGTTTTTCATAGGCCTTCGAAGAATCCAAATACCATCCAGACATGGAATTGAGAGAAGGCTATAAATTTAATCTAAATGGCACTCAAAGACACTCTAGGTCTATCACTAACAAAAGAGAGGCTAAAGGGGAACCTTAATCACATATTCGAAGTTTGGTTTTATACCCAAAATGGTTTAAAAGCATTTGAATTCAAATCAAGAAATTTTTGGCAAAAATCTCATGAAATAGATTTTTGGGTTCGAATATAGTCGAATAGGTTGCACCCCAGTCTACCCCTAGTCATGCCCTAGTCAAGATTCTATAAATTATAGGGTTTAATCTACAGGATTCCTTGGCCTGGTCGCACCTCTAGGATCTACTGGTCGCGCTCTGGTTGAAACTCTAGGGATCTCTGCTTCAATTAGGCTTATGTTCAGCCGACCTGGTCGCCCCTTAAGGTCTCTTAGTCGCTCCCTTGGTCGAACCTCTCAGCGTCTCCACTTCAGTCTGCACTCATTTTATGACATGGTCGCCCCTTGTGTTTACTGGTCGCACCACATGGTTAAGCAAGGTCTCGTTTGCTTTGATGAACTAAGGCTTTAGGGATTTGGTTGAGCACCTGGTTAAGCCTTGTGCTTCCCGATTACTCCCTTGGCTTCATTTTCCTGAATCATGAACAAACCACGCATAACTCTAAACTATGATAAGAAAGGGTAAATACAAGATAAATGAGAACAAAACTTAGGCAAATGGGAGGCCTAAAATAGTGCATTTTAGGGACACACCACTTAGCTTGCTTCGTTAATCTCATCTTTGCAAACCTTACTCTATGTGGGTTGTGCATATTATACCAATCAAAGTATGAATCCATTTCAACTAAACAATCCTGAAAAAAATTTGGAACCATTTGAGCATCATATGTAGGGGCTTCAATTTTTACTCTCTTCATTACATCCATTTCAATATCACAATTCTCCCTACAATATGGTCTCCTTGGTTGGAAATCCTCTTTATCATAATCCTCTTCATTCCAATGTGGAACATAATAGTCATGATGCTGGAATCTTCTGGGCGCATTTGGTCTTGGTGGGGGATGAACAAGAGTTCGTTCTAGAGGTGGTGTCCTTTCTCTTGGATGATTGTTTGTTTCCCTATAGTGGTGGGAAGCAAGCTTATTACCAACCTCACAAGGCTTTCCTAAATTCTCTGGAGGTGGGTGGGGAACTAAATTAGCTTCTAGCCTCTCTATTCCGGCAAGCGCATGAGTTAAGTCTTGAGTTAAGACTTGAACTTGGGCTTGGAGGTCATTTAAAAGGGTATCATAGTCTATATCAGTCCTACGAACATGATAATGATTTCCAAGTCGGGTTTCCATACTATCCTCCTCCTTGGAGGGGTTTTCCATAAACCTAACCAAACTATAGTTCCAAATATTCAAAATTTAGAATATATGTGTATTCTTGGCAAAATCTTGTGAGCTAAGGGAATGTGACTTTGAGGGTTCTGCCTAACTAAATTTAGGATCTGATACCAAGATGGTGTAGGATGGGGGAGAGTGACCAAGTCCTACTTTTAACCCTTAAAACAACACATAGATCAGAAACACTTTAAATAAAGAACTGTATCAACCAAACCTAAACAATATAAAGTAGGCAATGCTTCACATGTTTAAGAGTTTAGAAATATCCAAAATTCAATCTCAACGGTTCTTTCACAAAGGAGTCAATTTATATGCTATAAAGATGTTATTTCTCGATCATTAGAACATAATTCTACGTTAGCATAGCAATATTCCCACAATTTATAAAAAGATAAGTGTATAAATGTTGAAAGTTAAGGTTTGTGGGTGACTTTAGTCACCTAGTCTTCAAAGTTTATCACCTAAAGAATTTAGAAATAGAATTTCAGATTGGCAGTAGCGAGTCACTTGACCGAGCCAATGACCTCAATCGACTAAATAATGTTTAAGCAAAACATGGGAAGGTAGTAGCAGTTTAGTCAACTGATCCTACGACCTCAAGCACCTAAACTCCTACGGGGTTGAATAAAATTGTAGGATTTCATGGAATATTTCTCAACTAAGGACTATGGGGCTTCAAATAAGGGTTCAAAACCAGTTAAGGGTTAGGTAAAGAACAATCTTACTGGAGGTAATCATTGGATGACTTGGTTTGATTCACAACAAACTTAGATCACACTATAAATATCCCTGGAACAAGCTTCAACACAATGAAGGTAAGCTGTTGTATGTATATGAAAGTGACGTGGGTGAGAGAGGAAGTATGGTGATAACGTTGTTGGATAGACAGTGATCTCTCACCACCTGATTGTTAGCTTTGGTGTATTCTCAAGAGGGGGGGGTGAATTGGGTATTTAAAAAATTAATCCTAGGTTTAGCTAGTTCAACAATAGTATTTCACAACCTAGGGTCTTTCTATATACACAAACCCAAATGCACAGATAATATGCAGAAATTAAATCATGCTCTATAACATACACCTGCAGAAATGTAAAGTACTAAGAATATAAAGTACACACATGATATGTTATCGGGCTTCGACCAATTGTGCCTATGTCCCTGCCTTGGCTAACAAGCACAAGGATTACCACTACAATTGCTCACTTAAATGGGTGGAGTGGCACCTAAACAAACCAGGTCAATTAGCACAGGACTGACCTCAACCTTTACAACCACGTCAATTAACATAAGGCTAACCTCAACCTACACAATCCTTACCTAGTTGGATTACTGCCCCCTCAGGCCATGCTTGGAAATACAACAATATTCACTCAATGAAATGGTACAGTGATTGTGCTTTCATGTAAAGTAGATATGTACCCCAATACGCGCAGTATTCTTAATCAATCATAGACACATCAACAATGTAGGTAGTGTAAGCTCAGTGATGTGTATATATGTGCAAATAACACTCAACAAGATATGATCACAATAGTGTTCAAGAGTGTTCTAAGCAAGCAATACCTTGGAATTTAAGCAAAGCAAAAATCAATAGCGAATTAGTATTCCAAAGATATGAATCAGATATTCAAACTAGCTCAAGAAGATTTTCTTCAATGAAATAGGCACACTACTAGTTTGAAAATATCTTTGCACAACCAAAAACAAAGCTATTGGACACTTGTAATAATAATGCAAATATCTTAAGCTTACTAGGTTATCCCAACACAGATTTATAGTATGAAAATCTTTAGGATAAACCTAAGTTAAACTCCCCGAAAAAAGTCTCAATCACACAAAAAAGTGGGAGTATTTAGCAAAGTGTAGAAATCACAATCACATGAAAATAACTCTCACAATCTCAGAATATATCAAAGGAATGCAAGTTTGAGAGTATTTGGACAAAGGGTGATTTTTCAGTAAAGAGAATTTTTTTGGCTAATCACTTTGCTAATCTTGCCCTAATTTTGCAAATGGACTCATATTTATAGCCAGTGGTAAAAATATAATCATTTGAGATATAATGGGAATAATTAAAAAAAGTCTCAAATGATTAAAATCCAATTAGCCTGACCTAACCCAGTTTTACCACGATTAAAATAATTTTAATCGGCTGGAGTTTGGGTGGCTGAACCTAAGTCCGGTCACCCAACAAGACATATGCTAAAATGGTAGTCAATGAATTTTGGTTTCCCGGATAGATCTTCGACAACCCGAATCAAAGTCAATAGCAAGTTTCACAACTTCAGGTGCCCAGTCTAACGTTCAGTGACCCGAACTCATGTGTTCGGTCGCCCATGGCCAATTTGAACTCAATAATTCGGTCACCCGAGTTGGTGGAATGTCCCTTTCAAGGGGTTCAGGCGCCCATGGAAGGTTTGCAGAGTTTTGGTCGGTCGTCCGAGAGCCGAAGTCAACTGTTGACTTCTTAATAGTTTGGGCTTTCGAGGAGTCTTGAACTCCAAGGGTTCAGTCGCCCGAGCTTTCTTAACTTTCCTAATAATGTTTAATTAAGTACAATTTTAACACTTCTATATTTTGTATAATGTATGTGCGTGAGTGTTGGGATTTAAGGTCATATTAAGGTCTTTATCGAGGTCGTTTTGAGATAATCCCAAAAATTTGGGGTCGGTCGACCGAAGGGTGCCCTAAGGTCATTCGGTCCCTATGGTCATTCTACGGTCATTTTGAGCTTACAAAACCTACATGTATGACATGTAAAAATTATTATAGAACTTTTCTCCTAATTACTATTACAGACCCTCATTTAATTAAAATGAATTACAACATGAAAGAAGTCTTCAGGGTCTTTAGACTTTGAGTCTTCATGTGCCATTAGTTAATTTGCTAATTATATACCTACACACAAACTCGAAAGTCATCAAATACCAAGAGTATTTGTCATTATAAAAACTGGGTGTGACCTATAATGTCAACATTGATCTTTGGAGAGAACACATAGCCTCTCACTTTTCAATCACAAGGATCGGAAAAAGCTTAACAAGGTTCACAAAGGAAATCCCTTTTAATTCAATATTTATATCTTAGTTGAATTTTCAGCTTTTACTGATTACGCACTTAAACTGCGTAATTAGGCCTTTTAATTCGTGCATTGAGGCACATATTTTTAATTAAATACCTAATTACTCTCAATATTTTAACATTGTGTCTTATTTATAATCTTTGGGTTTTATCAAGCAATTTATGAATTTTTGGCATATTTTTATCATAGGAAAATTATCAGGAGCTAAAATCGACATCAATTTGTAATTCGTACATAGTTTTTCCATCTGAGCTCCGATCGAGGCAATTTGAAATTTTGGAGAAAGATGTGGAGATTATCTATGACTTTAGTGTTTCGAGCTTCGAGAGATACGAGCTCCAAGAGGATCAAAATTGGCCTCATTCCCAGAGGAAATAAATGATGAGAAAAAGAAAAAAAAATTTAAAGCTTTGATGTGACCCGACCATGCAGCCGGGTTTGGATACCTCTAATGTCTCGCTGGGTAGGGTAGTGCCCCTCTTCCCTTATAAATTCCCTTTTTCTTCTCATTCAGTGGGCTGCACTAGCTCCCCTCTTCCCCTTCTCCCTTCTCAGCTCTTTCTCCCTCTTCTCTCCCTTTCTTCCATAGTCGCATAGCCCCAGCTCTCTTTCTCTTCCCTATCTCCTCCTTTAGCTCTCTTTATTTTTCCTTATTTCCTTCTCTTCTTCCTCTTCCCCCAGCTCTCTCTCTTGGCTACTGCTGAACTAGCCGAACTTGCTGCCGCCATCTTCTTTTTTCCTTCTTCTTATTCTTCTTCTACTCCTCCTCTCTCCATCTCTTCTACTGTCTACTATGCTGGCTAAACTCGAAGACCCGAGTCTGCTGGTGTAGTCCCTCTCTCTATCTGCTGCCTCTCTTTGTTTGCTGTTGCTGTGGATGCTCCCAGCCATGTGCTACTATTACTGTTGTGTTGCCACTGATCCTTGCATGTTGCTACTACCAGTTAAACCCAAAAGCTCTCCTCTATTGGTTGCCATTGCTGCTGGTGTTGCTGTTTGGCTTCAGCTTATGGCCAGCCTCCCTACTATCCATAGCCACCGTAGTTGTTGCTGCTCTATAATTCTCCTACGAGCTAGCTCTTCATCACCTTCTCTTTCTTCCTCCTTTTCTTTTCTTTTTTTTTTTCCCTTATTTCTCTAGTTATTTGTTTTGTCATTACTTTTTAAAAAAAATTGAATAATTATATTTCTTTGTTATTATTTTTGTGGTAGAATTTTAATTTTTGAATCTTTGTGTGGGTATTATTATTAATATTAAAGTTTATTTATTTTTATTTTTTTTCTTTCTCTTAATCAATAATTAGCATTAGATTTAATTTTTACTTAAGTTGGTTTTAATTGATTAAAGTTTGGTTTAACCTCCCAACATACAAAAAGAAAAAAAATATATATTTTTGTTTTTAGAAGTTAAATTAGTTGTTTTCTTTAAAATTTAAATTTGTTGAAGTTCAATTTATTTTAGGGTTCATCTTTTTAAAGTTCTTATTTTATCGGGTTTAGTTATTGTTTAAGTCATTAAAGCTTTAATTTTTGTTTGAGTTCTTGTTTGCATTTAATTTTTTATCTTGATTCAGGCTCTTAATTTTGTTAAAAGCTCGGTTTTTTTTGTTTGCGTTTGTGTTTGATTGAGTTTTATTATTGCATGTTTTAAGTGACGTGTTAAAGTTATCATCTTTAGTTTTCATTCCAAAGTTCAATGTGTGGCTCAATGTCTGCATGGTTAGACGTAGGATTTTTGTTTCTTGTTATTAAATTCAATGCATGTTAAGGTTTAGAGTTTAAATTGCATGTTTTTTTAATTTGTCGAAAGAAAATCTCAAACAATCAAAAAAATCCGAACGTGAACTAAGTTCAATAACTTTTTATTTCGATTGGAAATACATAAAAATTGAGACTAAACTACATTCTCTAAAGAGACAATCTGGCATTTGGGCTGAATATTACACGACAAAACTCCTATACTTGGGATAGCTTCTAAGCTGCTCATTTTTAGAGTGAGTCAAGTTTTTGGCGCCATTATCAAGGACTACCAGTTTTAATTTCAAATTTTGTGTTTTTCCATTTATTTTTTATTTTTCATTAATTAAAAAAATAAACAAATCAAAAATCAAAAAATCAAAAACATAAAAAAAAAAAAAAAATTTTGAAAAACTTGAAAAAACTGACCATGCTTGTTTGCTGTTGTGTTAATGAATTTTTATTGTTTGCATTGATGTTTGATGCCCTGGGTTCGAGATAATTTGAATTGACTGTCTAAAATTTCACCTAGCATCAGTAAGGATATGGAGCACAAAATCTGACTGTTCTCATGTTACTTTTACTAGTGATTCTGAACTTGATTTGAGCAATCTGTTTGATCAATTCTTTAAGGAAGTCATGGCTACATCTACACCACGTACACTTCAGGATTTTCTACAGTCGACATGCATTTCCACATCATCTTGCATTGTGTTACCATAAGATGCACCAAACTTCAATATTAAGCATGGTATGTTATTTGTGACACCCCAATTTCACGAGATGGATTCTGAAAGTCCATATCAACACTTGGAAGATTTTGAGTTGGTCTGCACTACTTTCATTAATAGGGTTGGAACTGATGAATTTATCAAACTTCGCTTTTTTCACTTTTCTCTGAAAGATAAGGCAAAAATCTAGTTTAATTCTTTGCGACCTAACTCTATTACTAGCTGGGTTGAAATGCAATGCGAATTCTTTCATAAGTTCTTTCCTTTTCAGAGAACTCAGTACCTGCAGGAGCAGATTAGTTAGTTCATGCAAAAAAGGTGATGAGACATTCCAAGTTTTCTGGGAGAGATTCAAGGACCAGCTGAACATATGTCCACATCACGGCTTCGAATCTTGGAGGTTAGTGATTTATTTTTATACTACTCTAACCCCTGTGTGTAAATAGTTTGTCCAGACTATGTGCAACGGGGATTTCTTCAGCAAGAAACCAAATGAGGCAATATCATTCTTTGATTATTTAGCTGAGAGTGCCCAAAAATGGAACACACATCATGAACGAGCACTAATAGCTGCACAACCTCTCAGAGCGATCAACGGTGGAGGCAGATACGAGGTCAAAAAGTAAACCAACTTACAAACTCTTGTTGCTACGTTATCTAAGAAACTTGATGTTATGGAATCATAAAAAGTGAAAGTTAAGGATTGCTCTATCTGTAAGACCTCAGACCACAAACTTCAGGATTGTCATGTACTACCGGTATGGCAAGAGAGTAGATCTAATCGGGTGCCTTCGGCGAGTTTGGTCAACAAAAATCAAAATCAGCCGTTCTTAAACACTTATAATCCAGGATGGAGGAATCATTTGAACCTCTAATGTAGGAATGATCAGCCCGATCCATCAACCTTACGGTACCAGCAAGTTCCTCAATCTTATGCACTGCCGCCGTAACCAATATATCATCTAGTTGCAGCTCCTCAATCACAGTATCAACCACAACAGATTTCTCAGAGGTACGTTCCACTGGGATTCCAACAAACTCTAGCTTCTATTCCAGCAAAGAAATCTCCTAATGATAGCATGGCGCAGATGGCGAACATGTTCTAGCAATTCATATAGCTTAATGCCATAACCATCGGAGAATTAAGAGATGTTGTGAATAAGATAGTACACAGCAGAATACCCTAAAAAAAGGGAAATTTCCTACACAGCCTCAACCTAATCCCTAGGTATATCAACAACAACCATAACCGGTGCACAATGTTTCAGGGGATTCTTTTGAGTCAGCTAAGGCAGTTATTACATTAAGAAGTGGAAAAGAAGTTGCCCATCCTGAAATGCCCACTAATCAACAAACAGTTACTCCAACACCCGAAGTGACAATTAAGACAGATAAAGGAAAAGAAAAATTAGTTAAATCAAGATCAAGTTCAAATAAGTCAGATAATAAGGAGGATGATCTGGTTCAGGAGTATCAACCCGTGGTACCCTATCCTCGATGGTTGACATCTGGTAAGAAAAATAAGTATCACACTGAGATCCAAGAAATATTCAAACAGGTGAAGACCAACATTCCGCTTCTAGAGGCCATATAGAAAATCCCTACATATGCAAAATTTTTGAAAGACCTATGCACAGTAAAAAGGAAATTGAACATGAAGAAAAAGGCCTTCTTGACTAAGCAAGTTAACGCTTTGATATTGAGTCAGACTCCACAGAAACTTAGAGACCCTAGTTCTCCCACTATTTCGATCATGATTAGTGAATCTTATATCGGGAGAGCTCTACTTGATTTGGGGAGTAGTATGAACTTGCTCCCTTTTTCGATATATGAATAGTTGGGTTTAGGTGAGCTAAAGAAAACTACTATGATGCTACAGTTAGCAGACAAGTTAGTAAAAGCTCCGCGAGGTGTTGTTAAGGATGTATTGGTTCAGGTTGACAAATTTTACTACCTCATGGATTTCGTTGTTCTGGACATGCAACAACCCATTTCCACCATATATCAAGCCCCTGTCATTCTTGGGCGACCATTCCTTGCTACCTCTAATGCCCTGATTAATTGTTGAAGTGGAGTACTTAAGCTCATGTTTGGGATCATGATATTGGAAATAAATGTATTCAATGCTCACAAAATGTCAAGTGGGTGCGATGATGCAGAAACACATGCCGTTGATGTAATAGATAATTTGGATATTTCAAAACTACCGTCAATGCTTGATGTTGATGGTGCGTTTGGAAATGACTATTCTGAACAGCTTGAGGTATTTGATGAAAAATTGCCAGGATCAGAGGGGCAGATTCCAAAGATAGATGGGTCCCCTCATGTGTTGGATACAAGTTACACGAGTAGTTGGCGTAAGCCAACATTTGAGGCCATTGATCTGCCTGAAATTATGAAGTCGTTAGAAGAAGAAATTCCAACACTCGAACTGAAACCATTGTCTGAAGAGCTGAAATATGTTTTCCTAGCTCCAACAAATGGCACATTCCCTATGGTAATTTCTTCTCACCTTACTATTAAATAAGAAACTACGCTATTGCAGGTACTAAGGAAGCATCGCAACGCGATAGGATGGACCATTGCAGACATAAAGGGTATCGATCCCTCGATTTGCACTTAAAACATCTTCCTTGAAGGAAACGCTAAACTAGTTCGAGGTGCACAATGGAGGCTGAATCCAACTATAAAGGAGGTGGTAAAGAACGAAGTGCTAAAATTATTAGCTGCTGACATCATTTATCTGATCGCTAACAGCAAATGGGTAAGCCTGACACGGGTAGTTCCAAAAAAATCTAGTTTAACTGTCATTGAAAATGCTAATGGAGAGTTGATCTCATCTAGGAAA